>NC_070644.1:18607999-18693934 GCF_947347685.1 Pleuronectes platessa | reverse complement strand
AAACAAACCCTTAATTTGTTTTATTTTGTTATTGATTAATGATACCCAATATAACTACATTAAGAGGTTTTTACTGCAGTTTTGTTCAGTTTTATATAAAATTGGTGAAATAGCTTTGGCCATAAACCAAGATATATTAAAAAAACTGAGTTTCACTTAAGGGATTAATTTCCAATAATGGTCTATTTTACAAGCAGGATTCCCTGCAGCCTCATATTCCAGTAATTAAGTTGGTGACAAAAATATCATCACAGCTGAAATGCTGATAATGCCCCGGGTTGTAAAAAGACGGAATTAATTTCAATGAAGTCTCATCTCATTACATTTAATTGATGATCACGACTGATGATAACGAACGAGGCTGAGAACCACCTCTTTGACCTTGCTCTCCAGTCGTACCTGCGGCCCCTTCCCCCTTCCCCCTTTCCCCTCCACCTGAAAGTTGGGGGGACAAACATTTCACCGAGCGAGAGAAAACAACGGCAGCGAGGAGACCGAGCACTTTGTCAGATTGGCTAATTGAGTATTTGGCCCAAAGCGGGAGCCATTTATAAGATCCCTCCTCCCTCCAGGAACCTGCCCAACTGACTCCCATTCTTCTGCCTCCATGTCCAGCTGCGTGCACCCCCCCCCCCCCCTTCCCCTCCGCCTCTTCCTCATTCATCACCACAGAGTGATTCCTCGGGTTTAAGGGGAAAGTGATGAAGACGCCTGCGAGGCCCACTGCGGACACAGCGGGATCCTCCGGGCTAAAGTGCCCCGATCAATCAGGAGCTCCTCGTGGTCAAACCGCCCCTCGGGTATCAGACTCACGGAAACAAAACCCGTAACTCGATAGAAAACTGCAGAACAAAGCCGCGCTGACACACCGAGAAAAAATAACAATTTCCCACCATCAACTTTGTGACTCATCTCGGGTTGTTGTACCCTTCACACCCTCAAACTCCACTCTTTTATTATATTTGCTGCAGCGGGCGACTACTTCATCATTGTTGAGGATGACAATTACAGGGCCACCAATGTGTAATCAGAGTGAGTGTCCCAGAATCCTAATAAATGTCTACAGCGTCTCCCACTTTCCCCATTTGAACAGCTGGGACTGCAGCAGTGCTCTTGGCAGGATCCATCCCCCAGTTGCCTCATTTACTTGCAGCCTGTGTAGAATGGGTTTGGAACCTTTTCATCGTTACTTGTCGCATGGTTTTTTTTTTTGTACAGCTACAGTAGCTTTGTAGCTAACCCTAACCCTAACCCTAACCCTAACCCTAACCCTAAGCAGGTTCACGAGGAGTTGATCATTTCTACTGTTAACACAGAGGCTCTTCTTTGGGTTCTCTCTCTGGGTTTTTACAATCTATTTGAGTTTATACCAACGACTTTGGTCTAACCCTAACAAAGTTGATCACAGCTTGCACACAGCAACTGCTTCCCCATCTTTTGACCCACGGAGCATGCACACTGAGTCCTTCAGGTGACTAGGCTCTGAGCATATGTGTCCGAGACTTCCCCTGCCAAAGATGGTGGACTCCCTATTACCCCCCCGCACACATTAATTGGATAAAGTAATGTAATCTTGAAGCTCCTCTAGTAAAAAAACTCAGAACGGACTGAGTTTATGTCGCACTTCTCTCGTCTTAACGACCACTCACATCCGTTTTACGCTAGCAGTCACAGGTTCATGCAGTTTCCCACGACGTGACACTTCTCTAGCAATCGTCTATTCACACATCGATGGCCATAAAGGGCAATCGTGGAGTTTAGCAACTTGCACAAGGACACTTCAGCCAGTGGAGTGGCAGAGCAGGCGACTGACCTTCCAGATAGAGCAGCGGGCGACACCACCTGCTGAGCCAGAGCCGACTTCTCTGTCCAAATGTTGCTGGACCGAATGGATTCTGGTCTGATAGCATGACAAGTTCTTTTTTTGAGCGGTTGGCAATGCTCCGAAAAACGTATTTACTGTTTTAAGGCAATTTTCGTTTTTACAGTGATAGTGGAACAATGCATTATGGGCCTTTAGTTGCTCGCATACTAAGCTGAGGCTGATATCCAGTGTGGCTCTGCTCCTGGAGGATTCTGTTGACTCTACTCTCCCCCTGGCATTTTCTCCTCGGTATTAAATGTCATTTGATTCAATAAACAATTGTAATTCAACTAATCAGATTGATTTCATGAGTATAACTTGTTTTTTTTTAATGGAATTTCCTCATCTAAATGCTAATGTGATCAGATTTACCTCCCAGCCTGACACTTACCTTTTTCCTGCAGAGCTGCTGTGACCTGTCGTGAACTTTCGAGTTTTGCTCAGTTTGATGACCACCTGCTGATCAAACCTGTTAAGCAACAAAACAGATTTAAGTTCACTTCCCCCCCCCCCCCCCCCCCCCCCCCCCCCCCGGCCTCTGACTATGTGTTGATTGCCTTAAACGTTGCAGTGATTGCCAATCAGGGATCTTTCTGATTACCTGCAATGCAAAGTTTTCACATATAGGGACTTGTAGAGGAATGTTTCCCTTTGCCTGTGTTGATGTTCATTTCAACAGTTTTAAGATCCTTTGATTTAGTCTTTTAGTGAATCTAGTATATCCTAGTATTTTGAGAATTATTCATTTCAATGAATCCCTCTCGGACTTGAGTTTCAGACCCAAAATGGCCCCCGGCCGTTAATGGCATTGTGAAATCTTTCTCACTGTCATTTTTTTTGCATAGAATCTGTTCAATAGTCAATAGTCAGGTCCGGGAAAGACCTGATCAGCATGTCTCCAGAGATTTAATATATCTGCTGAGTGCAGCACTTTGTCCTCACCAGTTAATAGTCACTCCCAGCAGCCCTTCCCATTTACCCACTTGCTTTCTATCTCCCCAATCAGTTTTCATATTATGACCATAAAATGGATTGCCAATTATTACCTAACCTAACCAAGGAATTTATGTGTGTATATAGTTGCATGCAAAGCAAAACACCTTGTTTATTCCATTTAATTACATTAACCAGTCATGCTCAACTCATTCTCCAGCAGCTAATAAATGGGAATAGAGAAGCACAGCTTTAGAAAATCATCAGTGCCTCTTTCTATTCTGGTTTATGGAGCCCCAGTCCATTTCACCGGCCAAATCTCAAACCTCATCTGACAAAATGAGTCAGTTATCTCAGCGGGGAGATGCTGCGATTGCTCAGAGGGATCAGGAGGAGACAGTGTCTCTTGTCCCCTCTGCTGCGCTGGCTAAAGCATCACTAGTCCCTGTTATCTGCCCCGGTGCCATGAAGTCAGCACGATAGCAAATCTGCATCGCTTTAGCGAGCCTCAAAAATGTCATTTTTAAACGCTGGTGTGATATTTGAAATTGAAATTCTGCGTTAGACTTGTGCTTTTTGGCACCCGAGTGATAATGTGCCCTCATGTCCAACCTACACAGCGGTTTTCACCTCGTCTCATTAATATGGATATTTTTTAAGTGCAGTGGATCTTTCTCCTACTTCAGCCCAGCGAGAGGATTAGTAATTTGGTTCACGGGGTCAAGGTGTTCAAAATAAATGTAGATTTTGTGCATGGATGGTACCAGATATTTAATATATCAGAAATGTTTCTGGAAATGCAAATATCCAACTATTGGCCGAGGTGCACAGCATCGCAAAACCCCTGACATACTATTTATACAGATTAAATACAAAAACGAAGGCTTACTCTCCTTCATACTTCATAACTTGACCTTTCTTGACCCCACTCACCTTTGAGAAACTGTGTTTTTCAGCTATACACAAAGACAGAGGTTTAAAGCTTGTTCAATAAATTAGATTTTTGTACAGATTGGCATCTATCATCCATGATTTCAAGGGAAAGGAGACTTGTGTGTTTCCTTCACTACCTGCTGATCACAAGAGTGTAGCCAGTCATACATTCTTATCTCATTCACGTTTTTTTACTTCAGCAGTTGTCTTATGCGTTTGCCAGTGCAGGGTAACAGCCATGTGGAAGAAGAAAGGCTTCTTCTCCTCGTGAACCCGGAGGACCTCCCGTCTAATGAAATGCTGTCAAGGTCCAGTGAGCTGAGCTGCCAGAAGAAAGCTTCACAATAGAGAAGAGCCTGACAACCAGCACAAAGCGATAGGCAGATAGGAGCCCCCCCCAACTCCTCACACACTTATTACATTTGGGGAAGCACTCGGGCAGATAGCGGTGGGAAGCCGCCTCGTTCACACAAACACAAATCTGTTGCCTCCTCTTCACGGGATACATTATTTACTTTGTGTTGTATCCTCGACTGCCGACAACAGTAATTAATTTAGATAAAGTAACTTCCCCCTTCAAGCAGGAATAATTTTCCCAACAAATTATTGGGGAGCAGAAGAGAACAGAGGGTGAAGATATTTAAAGGTAAAGGATTAAAGCTGCATATATAGAGAGAATGAGCTGCAACCTTAACAATGGAATCATGAAGAGATAAACAACAGTAACTGAATGAGCTCCCTGGCTTGGCATAGGCCGACATCACATTTCCAAAGATCTGGTCGCTCTGGCTCATCCCGATAAATGAAATTGATCATACAAATTGCCTTTCACAAAAGCAACCGGGCTGTATTTGTATCTCACGTCGACTCTTCCAGCTAATTAAATAAGAAGCCAAAGACACAGTGATAGTCTGCATGGGCGCAGGTCGCAGGTGTAGCTGGTTCGCTCAGTGTCCTTGAGCTATCAGTCAGGCTCCAACCCCCCCGCTCCTCCAAATGTGATTACAAACAACCGAGATGGCGCTGGACAAAATGCCAAACCCGAAGCAAGGACAGTGCACAAACCAGTGAGTGATGTTATGGTGGGTGGCCACGTGCATAGAGGCTCACCCTTTAGCATAAACTTCACCTAAGCACTTAAACCAAACCACGGATAGGACCCTGGTTTCAAACCCTTGTTTCTGGTGATGCTAATGATGCTTAAGGGGCTAGCAACACTGTCAAGAAACGGGTCGAACCAACCTTCAGCTGTTGCCACAAAACAAAAACATTACTCTCTAGAAAAAAGCGAAAGAGAGGAAAAATAGGGTGCTGTTAGTTATAACCCCGCTTTTGTCTGGTGCAGCATTTTTCCTCCTCATTACAGCGATGTCCTCTTTGTTAGCAGTTTGTCAACAAGTTATCGTAACCTCCACTCATCCCTGAAAGCGTCTGTGCGTCTATCAACCATTTCGTTCTTTCTCTCTTTCTGGTGTGAGCCCGGTTAGAGAACATCTCACCGTGAGGACTCGGTGCTACAATCAGCCCCGTGTTGCACAAAGGAAGCAACGCACGGTGGAAGCTGTTGTTTCACCCACAGAGGCTAATGATGGTGCAATTCAGTTACACCTTCTCCTGCAGCTTGTTTTTTTGTCAAAGGAAGAAAAATGGGCTATTTTGTCGTGTTCGGTTGGAAAACACCTGTGGTTAGAGAGGGGGGAGGTAAAACTAAGAATTAGCAACTTGTGTTTGCCCTGTTGAGCAGGAGATTTATAGGTATTGTGAAAGAATAACAGTCTTTGTATGATTGCTCAGTTCGGGTCTAAACTTAATAACATTGAATGAATAATATGTATTCTTATGTAACACAACACAAGGGTTAATAATGTCCAAATAACTGAATTAAATCTCAGAATATGTTTCTTATTCCGAGGTATGTGAGGTCTACCTAATAAATTCACTTTTAGTTCTGAGCTTATTAAACTCACACAGGTTTCCTATTCTTCACTTCCACTTTACACCAAGTAAATCCATTATAGCAGAAACGTTTGCAATTAGCATATCCAATTCTTAAGTGATGGGCTACAAGGAAAAACGGAGGTCTGCTGAAATGTCCAATTTTCTCGTCCCATTTTCTGGCAAAGGAACCAAATCAGCAAAAGTCGACATGTCTGTTTTTTGTATCAGATAACTTTCATCGCTGGACATTATTAACTTTCGATAGTCATACTGGTATAAATCAGAAAAGCAGCAGATTCCAAACACCAGAGAAACGATGTTCTGCTTTAAACTTGCATCAAAAAAACCTGTTGTGAAATAATTTTCTACCATTGAGCTAATTAACCAATGAGCTGTTATAACATAAAATTGATAAAGGAGTTGTTTCTGGTGCACACATTTAGTTTGATTTGAAGATAGATGAAGAAATTAGCCTATTGTTATGTGAAGATGAGATGATAGCAATAATCCTTGAGAGGTTCTCCTAAAATTTCTTAATCATTAAAATCAGTTCTGTGAGAGTAATGTTAGTGGTCATGGTTTGTCAGTGTCCTCTTCTGTGCAACCTGCAATACTGTGAATGGACCAAAAAAAAGGAATTTACTAGATTCTATAAGTTGAATTATGGTGCAACAGCCTGTGTCAGTGGAATAATTGCTCCGGCTAAACTCTCCCAGAAATGTAAAAGTAGTTCAAAGCCTTGAAATGAAGAGCCCGGAGCATGTTGTCCACTTCTATGATTAAGACTCCGACACAAACCCCCCCCCCCTGAGGAGCCGGATGAGAAGTGTGTTTGGTTTCCTCATCTTCCCGTCGTCTTCGTTAGCCGGATTGTCTGGTCCAGTGCACGGGATGATTACAGCTCTCATTAAGGACGGACTCGCAGTGTGTGAATCCCAGGAGAGGCTCGTGAACAAGGAGAGCGGCCATGACACAAACTGTCTTGTGCGATCTGTCTCTGGGGTCCGGTGCCACGTGGAGGACACACTCTGGTGAAACAGCTTCACTTCCCCTCGGTGCTGTGTGTGTGTGTGTGTGTGTGTGTCTCTGCAGTTTAGGTTGGCAGAGACATTTTAATCCGAGGTACTTGAGGTGTTGCAATGCGAGAACACAACACCCACTTTAATTAACATACACTTGCACATTAGATCCAATTTGAATCAACGATAGAGAAAATACTGTGTACAAGGAAGTGTTGGTGTCGGTGGGAGGAGCAGCAGCATAAGCAGCATAAGCACTTCGGTAAACAGATGTGTCGGGATGAATCGGCGATGGGAACGTTATTGGACGGTACCAGTCAGCTGACAGCTCAGCAGCTGTGAGTCTGAAGCATGAATGCTTAAACAGGTGATGTTAGAACAAGCACAACTCGAGTGCTGCTCCTGAGCCGAGGCCGTGTTTCCTTGAAATCAGGGGTGGGGAACATTTACATTATACAGGGGAAGGAAAAGAAAATGACTTTTGAGGATCGTACTAAATTATTTAACGATTCCTCTGCAGTGTCGTCTGCTTCTGTTTAGCACGGCGTCTGATGTCAGGTGGTAGAGATGATGATGATGATGATGATAGCTCGAAACAATCTTTAGTTTCACCATGCATGGCGTCTTCCCTTGTATGAAACTATCCCACAAACAAAAACGTCACTTGGGCTTAACTTGTCTGTTGTTTCACCACAGAACAATTGAATCTATGCTACGTGCGGTATTGTGTTTATCCTGTCCCCCTAGTGGCAAACATTTAACAACTAGTGCTTTAATTGTTTCATCTTCTTCTCCTGAAATGCAAATAGCTCCTTGTTATTAAGAGCATTTAATCAGCTCTCACTTTTCAAACAAAAACTTCTTGTGTCTTGTCCGCAGAGGCTCCCTGCTGAATCACTGCTGCTGCCCTCACGGTGGCCTTCCATCTGTCCATCAGATCTCATTAATGCTGGTAGTCAGGGGACGTGCTCACTGGCTGGAATAACAATGAGCACCGCGAATAGGCTCAGTCCAAATAGAAGTACCCTGGATACAACAGTTCAGGGGTACGTAAGTCTCTGCAGATATGATATTATTATGGCATTTCTTAGTAACATGACTTTGTAGTAGTTTTTGATGCTTTAGTATTTCAAATATAATATAGATTTCATCGCACATTTCTTCCTCTTTTGTTTGTTCCAATTTTTATTTCTGTTTTGACAGATTTAAATTCAATTTTACAGTTTATCATCCAACAAAACAACCCAAATTCAACTAATTTTCATAGAATGAAAAGTCCTCTATGTGGAGCAGGAATCATTCTTCAACTAAGACAGAGCTTCTCAAGCAACTGCAAAGCTCTCAAGCCAAAAAACCCGAAGGCCATATAGCTCAGTCTGGCTGGATCCAAACACAGAACCAGCATCAGCAGTGATGGATGGAATCGCCCGGTCATTGGAAAACTTGCTAGTACATAAAGGGACCAGTGCTTTATTTGATGCGGGCGGCTGAGTTGACGACTTGCTGGACCTCGGGGGAAAAGGTCCCAACCAGCTCTCAACTCACTGACCACTGAGTGAAGAGAAGCTCCTGCACACGGCCAAGATGGAAGTCGAGAATCTTATCCACATCCCAAGGCCACTTCACACTCGCCAGCTATGTGAGCTGGTGTGTTATTACAAGTTTATTACAGTTATTGCAGTAAGTCGTTCAGTTATTTGATTGTGACTTTCCTGGAACCTTTCTGCGTTCACATGACCAAACTAAATATATCTGTTTTCAATCAGTGCTAACGTCCATGTATGTTCTGCTTTCTAATGCAATCCTGATGATTAACGTCATGTACATCTGCAGAGTGAGCGGCCGGCGGAGATTATCCTGTCACAGCAAAAAAATAAAAAGGCTTTATCTGTGATACATCTCAGCTGTGTCACTTTACACACTCAAGACCCGGCCTGGAAATCAATGTAATTAAGTTTCTTCTGAGTTAATGAACAACCATCTGACCCCTTTTTATTCTTTCTACTTTTAATGGAAAATTATTAAACCCACTGCAGATGGCTCAGATAAACCGGGCGGAGGAGCAGCTTTTCATGTCTCACACACACACACACACACACACGCACACACGCACACACACACACACACATACACACACACACACACACACAGCTCTTACTTCCTTATTAAATGTGGTTTATTTTAAAGTTTAGATCTGCCTTCATCCACATCAAGGATCGAAACATTACTCACATTAAGGATGAAGAAAGTATTCACACTGAGGATTCAATATTTTTCAAGCAGCACCGTTGAACTCTATTTCAAGATATTGAAAATCCAGTTACAGATCAGATTTTTGAAGAAAGCCCTCATGGTGGTGAAGACTCCTAATAGGAAAATTTGCCATAATGGGCATCGGGGGGGGCTGCAAGGAAAGCTGGGGAGAGTCTAACTCACATCGAGGCGTCTTAACATGGCTCCCACTTCAAAGTGATATTGCCCAATCTCTTACGAATCATAAAAATATAATCAGTCAGGGAAAAAATCGAAGTGAGTATTACACTAAAGGCTTTGGGTAATCCCTGTAATCCATTTGATTGATCCTCAGCAGCGGGAGTTCACAAAGGGTGCGGTGTCAATTTTTAGTTTTTCAGCGTCTTAAGGTCTGAATTATTACAACGTGAGGTCAGAGCCATGTGCTGAAGGGATTTAGAAACATCTTGATAACACTCCTGCTTGTTTGGCAAAAACTTAGAAAGTTCAAATAGGCTAAATGACTCAATAATTAGATTGATTAGATTAGATGAACATTTTAATTAACTTAAAAGAATATTGTTTTAAATAACTAATTCTAAATCCCATCTTTCTTTATCTATTAAATGATGCAGCCTTATGCTAAAATGTGACAGATTGACGAAGTGAAAAAAAAGCTTGACATTAATATTCAGACAGCTTGCCATTGCACTTGAAATTTAGAACAGTTGCTTCCTCACTGATCATCTGCAGGGACGGGAGAAACCTCCAGAAGCACAAACATCACTGCAGCACTGATCTGGACCAGAAGGCTCACGATGGTGCTTCCAAGCATTAAGCTGCAAAACATGTGCTTTTTACAGTATATACTTATTTTTACAACCTCATCCGAGGTAATAATATAGCATCTAGAATAATGATGCAGCTACATGTAAAGCTGCTTGACTATTCGTGAAAATTATGTGTTTCAAAGAAAGTGAGTATATGAGGATATTTAACCGGAGTCCTGTTTCACACAAAGCTTTCAGTCATGGGCACAGACTGAAGGATAGAGATATATTTACTTATTTAGATTGTTATGTTCATAATAAGAGAGACAATCTATTTCTATTTCCACTGATCAGCCACATAAATCAAATATTGGCAATAAATGTGTGTTTATTCTGAAACAAATAGAATATACAGTGTTTCAGTGTTTCCTTAGGCGAGCACTCACAGTACTTCTCAAAGTAAAAACCAACCCTGGATAAATTATTCTTAATATTACTGTAACAGCCCTTTGCCATTTCTCTATAACCTCAGAACAGAGATTTGATTAAGGTGGTTCACATATAATTGCTTTCACTCAAACAGTCAACCAGGATTTTAGAGTATTTAAACTTTAATCAATTTCCAACTGTGCAATTAAGTGAAAGATTTCAATCTTCCGCTCTCATTGTGATCATCCTTTCTTCAGTGAGGGTTCGAGGGACTATCTCAGGATGATAGGGATTGGAGTTTTGATTAAAGGTGAGCAGGAAGTTGTTACGTCTTCCCCGGGTTTGACGGATCCTCTTGAAAAGGAATATTTCATCTGTGGTGGATCATTGAGGCAGATAGAAATCTTCTGCCACCTCCAATTGGTCCTTGAGACGTTTCAATCAGAACCGGTGCGTCGCAACCTGCAGTCAGAGGAAGATGAAACGTCCGAGGATCTCCTTCAAGTCATTACACGACAGCCTCTGGACACCATCAATGTTGAAAAGGTCATATCAATAATTCACTTTTTGAGACATTTCAGTCCAAACCAGTCGGGTTGATTTCACAAATGCATTTACAGTCCAAACGTTAAACCTATCTAGACATCATCTAGAGCAGTCGCACATGAGAACTCAAACGTCTAAACCAATAGAACTGGACATTAAATGGACATCGTCATCTCCCGAGTACAAACTCAGTTTAAAGTGGGATTGAGCCTGTGTGCGAACAGAGCAGAGTATTTATAGTGGGAAGGAAAACCCTGGATATTGTCTCACATTCATACAAACACAACTATCGTCCTCTGGGCTCCATGGATGTCAGTTATGCGAAAATATCTACCAGACGTTTCTGCATGAAAGCTGTGTACAGGCCCGACTGGCATGGCTAAAAAATATATGCTAATTTCCCCTTTGTGTGAATAAGCTCTCAGGTCCCCCGAAGCCACAGTTCGCAGTGTGCAGCGTTTTGCAGTATTTTGAAGTGGTAGCGCAGTCGCTCTCTAATTGGCTCTGTGTATCTGGTAGAGCTCCAACTGTGACACGCGTTTCAAAGATATAAAAAAAGAAAGTCAACAATATCATCAACTTTCCCACGGCTGTTAAATCACGTCCCTCATTTTGAGGGCAATAAGGAAGCCAGAAAATAAAATAATCCTGCAATTGGGCTCCATGTTAGTTCTGGCAGTGCTCCTCTGGGCCTCATCGAGAGTAACCTGTCATGCATTGGACTCGGGAGGAAATTAGCATATAGTGCAGAAGAAGCAGAGTTGAAGTCCAAAGCCATGAGAGAGGATGAGCTGGATTTCATTAGTGGCTGAACCCACAGTTCAAGTGGAAGGATTCAACCCTAATTTATGATTTATTTATCCATCGAGAAGCAGAAGTATTTCATAATTTTTCTAAATGTTCTTTAAAGTTAAGTCAGGATTGTGAGTATTTATTTCAAGTTTTCAGCTGAGAAATGATTCACGGTATTTGTTGATCTCCAAGTTATTGCAATGGCTACTCTCTCATAACCCACAGGTCATTTCATTCTACATGATACAAGCACCCGATCAATCTGCAGCTATCGATCATTTCAATAACATTATTCCCTGCGAGCGTGAATCTTAAATGGTTTATTCTGAAGTCATTGAGAGACGTTGAGTGGCTCATAAATAGAAATAGAACAAAACTGTTTTTTCGGCCTGATAAGAACCAGGTCATTATAAAATACTGGTCACTTCCTGTAAATACATCTTGATATTGCATTAATCCTCCAAAGTGTGTTAATGATAATAAAACAACGATTGTCTTTGAGAGGTTACGTACTAATACACAAGAAACAGTGTGACTCACAAGATGGAGGGACGACACAGAGCATACAGATTGTATGAACTCCAACTTTCCCTGGAGAGCTGATGAAGGACCCGAAAGAGGAATTACGAACATTGATTTACTACCTGAACGGGGTCAGTTGTCCTTTTTCGGTGCTCGGCTAATGTCCACTCAGTAAGTTGAGCATTAAGCATCCTCTTAACTAAACGATGCCCAAAGGAACACTGGTCTTTTAATGTATTTGTCCAAACGCCGACCTTGCTGTTAATGTACCGGTGTCACGCCACAGGCGGGCGCTCGGCACACAGAGGTGATCTTTACTTCAAGTTTACTCGGGGGGGGTGGGGGGGGGGGGGTAAATCACACGGGCAAACCACCCACTTACCCCCTCTCACAGACCTGTCATTATTCTCCATGTGGTGTGTGCTCAGGTGAAAATGAGCTTATGAGGAAGAGGAGAAGATGATTGAAGATCTGTCTCCATTTTTATGGTTTTGACCTTTTTGACACTAAACATTTTGACTGTCAACATTAAATTTAACTCCATATTTTTGAATGAAAGTAGCCTTCCCGAAAAAAGTCGAGGGATCTTGCAAATAAAAGGTCCCTGTTCGCAAAGATTCATTTCAATCCCTCCATAAGAAACAGTATTTTCAAGTTTTAGTTTTTCTGTTTTATTTTTGCTTGATATCACAAAAGACGCTGCAGTTCAAAGGCTACACAACATTACATCAATCTTGCTGGGGGCAAAAGTCCAGATATACAGTAGCTCATATGCTGTATTACATTTGGTGGATATAGTTTATATTATACACTATATTACATTTAGTGGAATTGGTTGTAAGAGACTTGTTTTTTCTTCTTCTCATCTCACAAGACGATACGGTTCACAACACTTATTTGTTGCACGTCTTCTAAAAATGAACACGCAGCAATTTGACTGTCGCTTTACATGCAAACGAAAAAAAAAATAACCACACCAGGACATTCTAAATGAAAAAAAGATGAGTTTAATGTACTGTAAATAACATTCGATTTCCTAGCGCTTTCTATATCATGTTCTGAATATTTTATTTTAACTGCAAAGCACGGTAATGAAATCCTACATTTTTCCATAACCGTTCAGCATCTCTGCTTCACAGGAGCCTGATCTCATGGTTTCGTAAATAGTCAACTGAATTAATGAAAGAAAGAATTAATTTGATATTCACACGCGTTAAGGAAACAAGCTGGTGGGAAAAAAGTCTTATCTTGACCGTGTGCTTAACAGTTATTTAAGAATGTATATATCCGGATCCAATGAGTGGGTTTGAATATATTACACACTTATCAGAATAATGTTCCTAGTAGGCGGCTGTTGTCCAATTTGTATTTAGCTGCCTCCTAATTTGTAGCCACCGAATTAACTTATGCCCAATTACATCTTTAGTTTTTCGCCCAATTATGGATTAAAGTCATTAAAAATTCAACTTAATTAACCAATCACATCACACATGTTTGATCAGTGTCGCCCTGGCCTAGTTTTTTTGCTTCACTTTTAATTCCGCAGAGCCGATCTGTCCGGAATCCATTCAATTAGCTGGATAAAAACACAAGCGAGGGTCGGTCACGGTTTGTCTACCGGGACAATTATCCGAGGCAGCTCCAAACTCACGTGACTCATCGCAGCCAGGAAACCTTTCCACAGAAGACTAAAGCAGTCGGTGCAAGATCCAGCCGCGCAATCAGGCGTAGCTCTTTAATGTCCTGATGTCATTAGCTCCCGAGCACAGAGGCTGCGGTACAGGGGGGTGGGGGGGGGCTCTGATAAGCTCCCAACCCAAAATTACATCTAATTAGAGATGGCTGCTGGCACGGCCTCTAAGATCTCATAACTGTGAAACCCAGGGAACAACAAAAAACAGTTTTGGTGTGGTCCTACACTGTAAGGACACCGGCCCCCTGAGGACCCGCAGTAAATGAGACTCGTTTGAAATACAAAACGGATACTTAATGATACAATTAATTACTAGCTGCACCGACAAATGTGCTACCAGAGTGTGGTGTGAGCCTGGGGAGCGTCTATTGTTTTAATTAAGAACGAGGGCACGGATACAGTTCCCTGCGGACGACAACTAGCCAAGACGTAGTAATGAGCCCGGGACATAAAAACAAACCATGTTACTCCAGAGCTTTTGTCACCTTGTGTCACCGAGCAGCCAAAAGGTTACACAACTTATTAATAACGTCAAACAATGCACATCTATCATGTGACTAGAAAAGGAAATTAAAACGTTGATACCCAGTTTCACATATAAGAAAATACTAGCAACTAAAAGTGAAATGTCTGTGCCACCTTGCAGTAGTGAAAGTAATACTTCGACCTTTTACTTAAGTACAAATACATCAATATACAGTACGTTTGTATTACGTCACGTGCTTGATAATATGGTTACAACTTTGCAGAAGTATCACTATTTAGACTAGTTTTAAATTGTTTGAATACAGTTTGGATTTTTTGTCCAAAGGTTTCTAATAAATAGGAGTTTAGTCGTTTTATCGAAAGGTCACAAGTGTAATGAGATAGTAAAGGACACAAAAGTTGTAACATACAATTTCTTTCACAGAACACACTCCTATTATTTGACTAGGTTGTTTGTTAATCGTTTATTTATTCTGGGTCACTCGGGGGTCACAGGTAATAATTAAAAGATTGAGAGAAAGGATACTTAAATGTAATATCACCTCAGTTCAAAATACAACGAGGCAAAAACACACACCTGATTAGAGCTGAGGTGAGCAGATCAGAAAAAAAAACACACAAAGGCTGGTGCCAGCAGAATGGGGACAGATGTTAATGAGGTCAGACGTCTTGAATAAAGGCACCGATTGTGTGAGTTATATTCATAATGAGCACGTATACTCGCCAAGGACGGAATCCTGTCAGTCAGTGGGTTATCAGTTCAAATAAAAACCAAATATTTAAAAGGCTGGTTTCAAATCTGTCCATTTAACAGCACTGTGATAAATATCGTCTTTAAAAATGAGCGAATAAACTTGAGGAACAACAGACATGAAATTATTTTTTTCTAATCTCATGAGAGAGCTCTTCCCTGTGACCCACGTGTCCTCTATTTCCAAGAAGTCCAATTTTCCCAACTGCCTTTTAATATGAGGAAAAAAAACGGTTCCCTGTTCAAACAGCCTCTGTCTTAGTACAGCTTTCATCTCCTCAGAGCTTAAACCAATTTTTAATAAATGTGCCCCTCAAACAGCAGAGGGAGGAGTTCAGGCAACAGGCTGAAGGTGATGGGGAACGGGTCGACCTATTTTAACGTAAGACGTGTCACCCTGAGGGGAGATCCTATTTATTTTCATAGAATGGATGGAAACTTTCCATTTGGACACAGCGTCATAAGTGGCAAATGTTGTAAATATGATATCTTCGGTGACACCATCACAGCCCAGTACAAACCTCAAACCAGAAAACCCACTGTCATCTCTATTTACATATGTGGGTTCATCTAATTCACAAAACAAAGACATCTACTTTTTACATTAGAGATTAGATCCTGCAGATAACACCAGAGGACATTTGATATAATTCCTCTTGTTTGTTAATAGTAAGTCTTCTAATTAAAGCAAGCAGAGTTTCCATAACGACTTTAATAACTATCATTACTGGAAAAAAAACAATTACATTGAATAACAAACCCAGAAAAGTGAAATGTTTACGCTCTGATGCTATGATGCAATGTTATAAAACATAATCTACAGGTAGGAATGCATTAAAACAAATGAAGCTTCAGTAAAGACAGAGTGTAAGTGAGTGAAATCATAGAATAGACGATTTGAACATGAAATCGAATCAATCCCAGTACCTTCAGATAGTGGGATTGTGAAAGCTGACCATTGTGACCATGACAATGCCTGATGCAGGGCATGTTTCATTGTCACATAACCAGCCATGGATGGCCGAGGATGAAAAGCATGACAGGTCATTGAGGTGGAACTGAGGTGGAAAGAGAACAGTTTCATTACATGTGCAAATCCATTTCTGATCCCAGGCTTTGTTCCCATCAGCCGGATTGAGCCGAGACATTGTTAACATCTGTTTCTCAGAAACATGATCTTCAGGCACCGGATTGAAATGTCACTGGCTTTTTACTAAAGAGAAAAGAAGGGACTTGCTTCACCAGTTCTTCTCGACAGTGTTTGACTTTAATTTACGAGATTAAGACAGATTACATGCAGAGTTTTTGCAGAATCTGACACTGAAGTTCTTCGGGGGGTTCAGAGTTGTGGTGTAGTTGTCAGACACCGATGGATTCTGCAAAAGTGGGAGGGGCAGCTGAAGAAGGAAGAGGTTGTGCGTCTCATGAGTGTCGTCCCTTTGTTTGCTCGACTTACAGAGACGAGTGTTGATGCAGATGGCCGAAGCAATAAAAGCTCCTCACTCGGCTTGAGATGTGAACCCATGTTGAAAGGCGCCGAGGACAGACTCCTCCATTCCAGCCGGCCTCTGCTGGAAAAAAACACACAAAATCGCCCCACATGGCAAACGCGTTGGCACGAGGCCCGAGTCGCCTCTCGCAGAGCCGGGTTGATGACAGACCTTCATCACCTCGCCTGTAAACAAGGACTAATTAACACGTGGGAGAGATGGCTGCTCCTGAACAGGCAGGGCCGCGGGCGAGGACTCCTCCTGACATCAGAGCGGTGAGGCCGGCTGCACAGGTGGCCAGATGACGGCCACCCACACCGGACAGATGGTTCTCCTTTGTAAGGTTTATCTCAACAAGCGGTGATGTGAAGCTTGTGCTGATCATCACGCCGGCGGCTTTGTCCACTCGTTTACTGCTCCTCACATTAAAAAGAATCAATAATTCACTCAGTAATGAGACGTTAATTAAGATTTTGGACACTGACCAATGGTTAATACGAATTTGCATTTGTTGTATTTTGCATTATATGGATAATGCATTTTCTAGTTTTAAAGTCTGTCTTCTATTATCATAATTTTTTTTCCTTTTGCTTTTTTAAAAGAATCTCTGCACAGACGAGAACGCAAACATAATTAAAAACACTTAAACAAGCATGCCGGGCCAGTAGGTGGCGATGAATCCATCAATTATCCGTCAAATACCAGAGAAGAAGGCTGTGGTTCCACGTATACACATGGATACACAAAAGTTTCTGCACTTTGCAAGGTGTTAAAATCATAGATATATATATAAAGGCTAGATGTCTCGTCCACGTTGCTGGCCAACGGAGTTGAACCTCCGCAAATGGCAGCCATCTTGCCACTCGCCCACACATAACATGTTGGTAGTTATACATGTACTTTTTAATTAAAATAAAATAAAATAATTCTTGATGTATATTTGTAAAGGGAAAGCTTGTACCTATATAGAACATTATTCTATTTTTTGAAAATAACATAATTATTCATAAATATGCAGTGTCATAACTACATATCTGACGTTTACAACAATGGTGAGCGAGCCGCCCTGTGGCAAGATGGCCGCCATGTGCGGATGTTCGACTCCGTTGGCCGAGACATCTAGCCTTTATATATATATCTATGGTTAAAATGCTGTGTGCGTGTGGACAAGAGGGTGAAACACAGGAAAAACTTAATTTAGCAAAATAGGTCTCCTTTGGGCCTCTATTCCAAAACTGCTAATATGCAAAGACGACTAAATCAAATCTAAACTCTTATATAATCTGCTAAATGTTGCCACAGTACAGTTCAATGCCATTCTTGTATTCAGCCCCAACAGCAGCTAGAGAAAATACAGCAACACTTTCACTTCTACAGACGTCTTTGTGTAGCTGGCTTCGAGTGAAGAACGTCGTCAGTGAAGTAACTGAAGGAGATAATTCAAAAGAAAATGTCTTATTGATCAACTTTATGATTTCAAAGTCATTTGAAGACTGCTGTACCGAGCTGGGCGACAATCTGTCTCCACTGTGGAAGAAAAAAAAAATGTTTGTTCCATCTGTGGATACTCAGAGTTCTGTGTGCGTCTGCTATCTGCACTGTCTCACATGTGGAAAAGCATATTAATTATATAGTAATGAAGTAATAGTAGTAAAATGCTGTATTTATTTACATCCTGGCTTCTATCTTATATAATTTCTGCATCAACCCTCTGCTCTACATAAATGAATTTGTGTTTTGAACACAGGAGCTTGATTTGAGCATTAAGCATGTGATTTACACACGTTGCTCACCTACAGTCAAACAATGGCCTTTGTCCTGCGTGTGGGAGCTCTACATTAATATGGACGTGGCGTTAATCCCCCCCCGAGCACGATAAGGCCGCTCTGCAGCGAGCGCGTCTCCGGATGACGCAGACAAAGAGAGATCTGCAGTCTGAAGTTTCCCTCATCATAGATTGTCTGCCCGCTGAACAGTATAATTGCCTCAACCAAGGCAGCTTCTGTCACTGAGCGTTCACGCACTCATACGTAGTGTAACAGCTTGATGGAACCTGCTGCTGCATTCATGGTGTTCATGTGGCTGGAGACCACCTCCCGGGATTCTCGTGACAAAAGTGCCGATGTGGAATATTGATCGGTATCGTATCATCCGGCGCAGAAGAACAAACATTTTGATTCCTTTCTGCTTCCATGCCAGATCGAATGTGCATTTCCTCCAGAATTCCAGATATTAACTTGGCTATGCCTTTTGATGTGAGCATTTAAAAGAGAAATTCAAACTATGATTAGCTTAATAAAATAATTCTATTCCCTTTGAAGATATATGAGATATTCTGCAACTTTGGCGAAAGATGAGGCAAATGTTTGTTTTTCCATTTCGCTCCATGTTGTAGATTAATCCACGGGAGCCTTAACTAATTCCAGCAACACAGTCATCGTAGATTTTTTTGGAAGACAAAATTGTTTGCAGGGAAAATATCACAACTGGTTCAACACAACAGATTTTTTAGGCCATTGTAATTAAAAACAAATGTATTGGCAAAAATAAATGGGCAGATATATGTTTCATTAGCAGGATAGTATGATTACACAAATGTTTGTTGCTATCAGTTGCCTACTTATTCAATAAGTGAACAGGTTGTGCACCAGTGTCACACCAGTAAACATGTCGTTAACCTTGTTGAACGGTCACAGTTCAAACAAAGAACGATCAATCGATTCAAACAGGAAATAAAGAGTCACTATCATTACCCAGCATTCCCCTTGTTCCCCGTCAAAATGTCCATTCCATGAAGTCTTTGCAGTGGGAATCAGGGACCAGAACATTTTTCTTTAACTTTAAGAATTTCGGATGAAGGGCGAGGGAGAACAAGACCTCAGCACCACTTTATTTTTTACTTTGTACTGTATGTGCAGTAAAGCATTGGTTTAGTAGGATTGACTTTTTTCCCTTAATTGATTTTTTTAATCCCTCACACTTGGTAAAACCTGGACTGTGACTAAACAACAGCAAAACCTTTCATGTGCCTTTCGTTCTTATTTAGTCTAAAGCCGGTGCAGTGGGATCATGCTGAGCCACAAAAAGTGTTTTTTACATTTGTCGAACCGTTGTTGTCCAACCTTACAAAATGGGTTCCTGGCTGGTTACTGGTTTCAATACAGTATTTATTAGAAATGAAAAGAACCAATGTTGGACTCTGATGTATTATTTTGACCCCGAGCTGGTCTGCAGGAAAAAGGGGGAGCACCATAAAACTAGATGAAGGTTTGTTTTTTCCAATCTTTTACTGCCAAGATTTGAAGAAATATGTAACTTCAGGGAGAGTCCACAAACCAGAGCAACAAACAGAAACACAAAATCCTGACTTGAAAGAAAACAACACAGACAATCATCGGGAAAGAAACACAAAAGAAAAGGTTACGATTCTGCACCTTCCTTGCAGCAACAAACAAAACAGGGGAGCAAACAAAAGCTGAAGCAGAATAGGAAAAACTCCACCCGACAGAATTCGTACTGGAATCATGCAACCAGTAGAAGAGGCCAATGGATCTGTAATCGTCATTGGCTGCTCAATTAAATCGCCTTTGGTGAAATTGAACTCTGCACATTACCATCATTTTTAACATAAACCCTTTCCCTCCCTGCGGCAAATTAAAAAGTCAAAACGCTTGAAATATTTGCATCAATGAAAAAACCCGACGTTTACAAAAGGGAGCGAATAACCAGAGGAGAGCGAGGGAAGGAAGACGAGTCGTGGTTAGATAACAGGCTCCAGACGGCAGCAGGAGGAAACATGCACTGAAGGGGCACATTACTGCGAGGGGGGGAAGGAAGCGTTACATCTCCCCCCCGCTGACAGACGGTTGCACATTCGGAGGAGCGTTAAATAACGGGCCCCGCGCGGATCGATACGCTTCCTTTTTAACTCGTTCAAACCATTCATGTGAAGACCAATTAAAAAGCCCGGGAGGAGGAATATGAGCGAAAGCTGTTAATGAAACGCGGCAGGAGGGACGTCCTGTTGGCGTCTGAGTGAAGCAAAGGACGATTAAATCATCTGGAGGGAGCAGAAGTCCAGACTCTGAGGTTTTCTACTTGTAGCATCGGTATTTTAGCACTTTTCTTATTTGGGCTGGGGGGGGGGGGGATCTAAAGCCGACTGGAAAGCATTTCACAGCTGACTGAGATACTATTAAAAAGAGTGACTCACTCAGAGATGCGGGTAGGAACATGGGTTTTTAGCGGGGAGGCAACTCACAAAGCATTTCATCGGTCGCCGCCGGACTGCAGCTAATTATTTCGCGCCAACCGAATCTGTTATCATGAAAAGGAGTTTGCCCCCCCCCCCCCACCTCCGCACCCAGCGCCACCGGGAGGTTGCATTTCAAAGTTCTTCATTCAAAATTCAAAGTCTGCCCGAGCCACAGGGGGCGCTGTATATTCTGCCTTTTCTTTAAATGTATGAATCAGAGTGTATATGATTTATTTTGGTTTGCCACTTTTCCTCTAGAGAAATTAAACACAGGGAAATGGATGATCACAGGTTTTCTGAAATGATCCAAACGAGGAAAGTGACATAAAAAAACGCTTCCTAACACGAGGATTCAGACTCGTGTTGGTCGGGGGGCAAATGAGGGGAATAGGGCGGCGTTGATGTTGAGCCATGGAATCTGCAAATGGAAGAAAGATGCATCAACGAAGAAGAGAAACCAAGACAAGAGCGGATTCTCATTCCTACCAATGCTCCAAACTGGCGTCTTTTAACTGGGATTATTCTCCAAACTGAACCAAATCTTCACTTAGCTCAAAGTACAACTCCTCTTGTTCCAGGTTTTTTATTTAATTTGTTTGTGACCGAACCTCAACCATATAAGGGTGAGATTGGAGAAAGCTTGTCTAGGCCATCAGTTAAGATAAATCAGTCATTCTGCAGCACCAATAACAAAAGTGTTGTTGTTGTTTTTATGTTTTATTTGGATGATTTATTGGATTTTAGCCTTATCAGACTCACATTTCTTAAATTAAAGGTCAATGTGGAACATTTGTCATTTGGGCTGAATATGCTTTCTTGAATTCATGAATTTAAAACCAGCACCAAGACTGAAACAAGGAGGAAACAGCTCTATCAGCAAGTTCCCTGTACTGGTCCCCAGTCAATAAAGTCCCCATTGTAATGGACTGTTGTTCTAACACTGGAACGTGTCAGTTAACGATCTTTCCAGGAGCTTGTATACGTGGGTTTCTGTTACATGTGGAGCCAGTGTGCACGTTTCCCTCTGTTTCAAGCCTTTGTGCTCGGCTAAATGAATTGTCTGCCGGCTGTAATTCTAATTAATGGACAGAGATGAGATCAGTATGGATTTTTCCTCTCAGGAAATCAAGCTGAAAGTGAATTATATTTCATAAAATGTCAAAGTGTTCCTTTAATTTTAACACGGCATGCAGTAACACATGCTCAGGGTCGGTGTGTGGTACACAGAGTGATTACATCTTCATAGATTCAGCATGTACACATATATATAAATGTACTCGTAGACAGAAAATAGCTCTTTCTCCCTGTGAGCGTTGATTGAAAACACTGTAACTCGTACAGTATCTTGTCTGAGTCAAAGTGCAGGCAGATGAAGGATGAAGCTTTTTGTTGTGAGCACACAGAGGAGTGACAGAGTCGCTCGTGAGGCAGATGAGACACCTGGTGGTGAATTTCTCAGTCAATTACATCCGTGCACCTTCAAAAAGCTCAGAGATACAATAAGAGAAAAGGCGGCTTTAGCTTTGCAGAGTGTGTGAGTTATTATCGTTGAATTGTATCATCCTCAATGCTTTGATCCAAACAGATGATACACAGTGAGTCATATTGAGTAAGAGGGCAAGGAAGCAACTTCAGAATATGTTGATATACGAGCAGGAGAATGTACAATGAGTAAAATAACATTGATGTGAGCTACAATAATAACTTATATAAGAAAACACGTTAAAGATACTTAAATGGTTGTATACTCCCGTGGTTTACTCTGTGCATCGTGGATGAAGCCACCGCTGAGTGAGATGAACTCACTTCCGTCTCTTTGCAGGACTCGTTCTTTAAAAAGCTTCTGTACGAATGAAAATATTAATGTGAGACAGAAATAAAACCATCAAGCCTTTTGCTGAGTGTTTGAGATGTAAGTCAGGGAGTTCTCTCTGGTCTGCAGGAGGTCAGAGAAGTGTGAACCCAACCAGTTAGAGAAGTGTGTGAGTCTGAATGTTAATGTGCACAAACTACTTTCCTCTGTACTTTGTTACGTAATAGTTCAAACGCACCAAAGGGAGTCGGTCACGATATGAAAAAACCTGGACTTGTGTCTGAGTGAGTTAGAAAAGAAAATCAAACAAAGTAATTTGATAATTTGCACAAAAAGCTAAATGGTTCAGGTAAAATTAAATATGACATAATTGTCGGAGCCTGATTAAATGGCAATCAACACATTTCATACAAAACCACGGAGCCCAGGCAGGAGATCAGCCAAAGTTATTAGGGCTCATCCTCAGGGGATCATGAATAATCTGAAGAATCTGAAGATATTTAAATGGATAAGAAGTGAACTCGTAATATGTGATGTGAATAATTTCAGCTTTGGAAGCTTTGCTGCTCCTCTGGAGGTTTGAGGTCCGGATGGTTTTCATAGGGATTTTTCAAAATAAAAGCATGCCAGTGTTTCTGTTGACTGACTCTGTTCAATTAGTTTTTCAAAGATTTGTATAGTCAATTAATTGCAAGAGCGGAAGATGCACAGCTTCATACTGTATAGTACTGGTATGTACTTGAGTACTCAAGACTACTTTTATACAAGGAAATACATTAGTTATATCATGAACCTCAGAAAGGCTGTAGTCATATAAAAAGTTTACGTAAAGAACCTCAGGTGACTGGCAGCAGTTTTCAAGGCAAATCCTATGTTACAACATAGTGCAAGTAGTCGCAGAACCGTACTGTGTTAAATCATCTAATATGAAAATACTTTGTATTGATGCTGAGCTATTTTATTCCAGTTTAAACTTTTATAAAAGTATATTAAGAAATCAGAATCCAGCCCTTGAGATGTGCTTACATGCAGTTGATTGCTGAAGGGAGAGGAGATGAATCTGTGGCCTGAAACAACAGAGATGTGAAACCGGGGGGGGGGGGGGTGCACCACCATGTGGCCCTGCACAGTTGGCCGTCTTTGTGAATTCAGATGCTGCTGCTGCTGCTCTGCTATGCACATCCACGTGCTAGCATCTCCCCGACATCAAACAGACTGGCAGCCGTCCCACAGTTCTCATGATGCAACATCACATCGTCAGAACACCTCCGAGAGCCGAGAGGAGAGAAAGAGCCGCGTGAAATCATCAGCGTGGCAGGTTGTGATCCAGATTCAAGGGGTGGGGGGGCACAGAGGGGGATTTGGAAATGCATTACTAATCTGAGCATTATTTTACAGTGTTTTTCTGCCCCCTGTTTTTTTTATTTAATTTCTCAGCGTTTAGCCGCGGCTGCCTCACACGTAGCCTCCGGACCGACAGCTGAGTTTGAGGATTTTCCGTGCCCCTCAATTAACCACAATGCATCATTTAAATCTGTGCTCCATTCTGTGGGATCAGACTCACTCGAGTGGGGGGGCGGATGAAGCTGAGGAAAACGCTGAGTATCATTCATAAATTACACAGCGGGTGTGATGCCTGTGCAGATCTCATTATCCAGAACACATGTGAGTGCGTCTGGAAACTTGGCGAGACGCTCAGTGTGTTTCTACTCAGCTCCAGTTGTTTGGCTGTGATGTCATCATATGTCATTGTACCTGTTACTGTGAGATCCGGCCCTTTGACGAGAATATGACTGATAATGTTTGATGTTTAAAGATTCAAGAACCTTACAAGTCCAATTATCCCCGTTATACATGTTGACAAAGGAAATACAGACAAAATTGGCAAATACTTGATATAATATTAATGCAAGCAAAATTTGTTTATAAATCAAGTTCTTCCAAACTATAAGTGAGGACAAGTGGAGGTAACAAGGACGCAAAGATCATACAATACCAGTAAAGTGATTTGGTATGATTAATAATATAAATATTATGCATTTTTTGCAGTGTATATAAGTAGTATGATAAATATAATAGTTGGTACACAGTGTTTGTATGTATGATAATATTGCACTGAGGATCAATTCAATTACGAGTAATATAAATATAACTGCTGCTACTTCTATGAATGGGACATGATAGAAAAATATATATTTCAAAAGTCCTAAACTTAATGTTGATGTAAACGTATTTGGGGAAATACAGTTCTCTGTCTTAAGCGTGAACTTGCAGTTAGATCCCTGCCTGTCTGTCCAAGTAGGGCAAAATTATCTGGAACAAATAATTCCTTGCCAGGAGTAGAAAGTCTGAAACCAGTTTAAAAAGACTCACCATCATTAAAGACAGTGATCGTAAAGATCTCAAGGAATCCATTCATCTCAATTCCCCATTTTTCTCTCCTCCAGATTCACTTTCTTGCCTCTTCTCTCTCTCTCTCTGGCTCTCTCCGAGTTTCTCTTCTCTCATCCTTCACTCCAACTATGCCTTCAGTGGAGAATCTGTCTCTCGGACCAAAGAGAAACACAAAACTGCTCTAACTGAGGGGACAGCCACGGGAACATGTCCGGCAAAAGATGGGTGCAATTAGCGACTCGGAGACGGTTGAACGGCCGCGGGACAGACGCATTCTTCAGGCTTGTCCCCGAAAGCCCCGGCGCTACAAATCCAAAATGCACCGTGGAAAGAATTAACTACCGGTGCCATTGTCGCGCCGATGAATGTAGACACACGTGGACAGCGCTGATAAACAAGAGCCGGGGCACTTGTTAGCGCTCCCGTCCTCGAGCTGCACGACCACTCCGGGTGAAAAATGAAGTCGGTTCTCGCTGTGACAGAATCCATTCCGAGTAAAGAGGAAAATACTACACCTGCTATTTCCCCAGACAAGGGAGACAGAGAACACAATGAACTTTGAGGCTCGGCTTGAAGTTACGAGGGAGAATGTGAACTCGCCGGAAACCTGGAGACAGTCGAATTTAATGTTGATTATAGGGAGAAATTTACTGTGTATGGAAATATAACCACAATATGTTCCTCCTAAGCTACGATAGTTTTCTTTGCTTTGCCCATTTTAAACTCAATAACATGCACAGCTACTATTACACTATTACATAAAGCTTAATGAAACACAAAAAAGACTTCTGAGCAAAGATGCATTCAAATACCAAAGGT
Organism: Pleuronectes platessa; assembly: GCF_947347685.1. Classification (NCBI taxonomy): domain Eukaryota; kingdom Metazoa; phylum Chordata; class Actinopteri; order Pleuronectiformes; family Pleuronectidae; genus Pleuronectes; species Pleuronectes platessa. The sequence goes on along the minus strand of NC_070644.1, from coordinate 18,668,255 downwards.
CACGTTGAGTGTGAGTCTGGAATGAGTCACAGCGGTGATCAGCTCTGAGTTCAGGAAGGTGAAGAGCTCCCACCTGCTGATCCCAGAACAGAAACAGCTGTTTGTCCAAATGAGATTTTTTACCAAAGGGCACCTTCACCCCACAATTTAACTCAATGCATTGCACACAGCAAAAAAAACGTGAAGTGGCCCAGTGGGTACAGACGGTAACATGCAGACAAAAAGACACTTTACAGTCTGATGATCACAGAGTTGAACTGAGCCATCAGGGTCACTGAGGAGCTGGAGTAGTGAAGCTGGTTAGGAACCTGCAGGACTCACACACTGACCTGCTATCAGCTTCCTGTCAAACACTTCTTATATCTACAGAAAGGGCTTGATTTTGTGTTGTTTGACAAAGAGGTTACACAATAACTGTAGAAAGAAGATGTGAATGCATCAAACTGTGTGCAGCATAAAACCCTAAATAGTCTTTAACAACGCTAAATGCATATGTCCTTGTTTAAGGGGGAATCTTGTATTACATCGTCTCGTAATCTTTAAATGATGCATCTCTGTGTATTAATTAGAACAGAAACTAAAACTGTAATTAAAGTATTCTATATGCTTCATCTTGGTGCAATAAGTTGAGCAGTAGAATAGTAGCCGAGACCATTTTGTAATTGGCTGAGAAGTGTAAAATCCCACTCTGTAATTGGACTCTTTTGTGCTGTCCTCAGTTTTTAGCCATATTTCAAATTGGGCACAGATTTTGACAAATTGCTGAAACGTTTCTTTGTTTGTGAACAGAGCAGAAAATCCAGAGCGGATGAACAGAGTAATGAAAGCAGAGCTGCACTGTTAACAGGTGAGAGGAGCAGTTCAGCCGTGGCACTGATGGAGAGATTGATCTGACCTTTTAGTAAATCTCTCCCCCACTGCCTCAATCAAGCCGGCAGAGGCTCCGCACACACACAACACGACTTTATCTGATGCTGTGTGTGCGACAAACTCGGCTTTTATTATTGTGTATTTCAGGGTTTAGAATTGATTCAGCGCGGCCGCACTGGGAAATGCAACCTTTAGTCTCAGGAGCCACTGGTGAAGACGACATATTGAGTTTCAGAGGGTTGATGAAACCCAGTATTAGTCCATTATACAGAAAGCAGAGGTTTTTAAAATATAAGTCGAGGCTCCGGTGAGATGATGGCTCAGGAATGCAATGCAGCGGAATAGCAAACAACGATGACATTGATGGAGGAGCAGCCGGGACTGGGTTGATGACACTCTGCATATACACAGTCTATGGTTCATATCCATTACTTTCTGGTCACGTGTTGCACTTGTGTATGTGTTTGTGCGCTCGCTGTGTGTTCTGAGGGGGTCAGCGACACCAGAACCTGTTAGTGGGAGATGTGTGTCATCCTGTCGTGGGCGCTGTTTGCAATTAGCGTAGCATACAGGCTAAGCTACCGCCCACCCGCTAACACTGTGGAGCTTTACACTAATGAAGTGACGCACATGCATCTGATGCCACTATACATGAGGGTTTTCCAGTTGTTATGGAGACTGGTATGCAAGTGTGCGGGAAGCCAATCAGGAGGTAAAGCTAGATTACGCGGGGGGGGGGGGGGGGGGGAGGGGGCAGTTGTAGTGTCACAGCCTGAAGAAGAACAGATATAAATTAAGATTCATTTTAACCCCTTGTAGACGAATGTCGTGAAATTTGCCTCATACCTAAATTTATATCTATTGTAAATGCTATATTGATAATCTCCACTTAATTTAGCATCTGTGTGGCAGCCAAAAACACAAATATTTTTTTTTTAATGTAATTGGAAATTAATTCAGGCAATAAGGGGTTAACAACTTTACGGTCAAATATGTGGAGGAAACATATTCGAGGTCTGTATTTCCATAACTTTCCAAAATCCATGAGCTGTTTTAGCAGCATGTTTGTTTGACATGAACATTCGAGAGCCACTTTGCTTCTGTATTATGTTCATAATGTAATTACACAGGCTTAATTATTAAATAAGCCTAGAGAAGCTCATGAAGCAGACACGGAAAACAAAACAACCTCCAAAGTAAAAGATGGAGACAATTAGGGAACAATATTCTGAAGAAGGGAAATCCCACGGCTAACTTCACAAAAACACAAAATGTTATCACTAAATAGAAGCGTCAAAACAAGTAAATAATCATAATGAATAACTCAGTGCAATATGTTGAACAACTGACAAATCCATCTGGCCACGAGTCAAACTGTAGAACACGCCAGCACAACTCGAAGAAACAAAATGATATGTGTAAGAATTGGGCCAATTTGTTTTCAGCTGGCAAGAAATACGCCCTCATCACTCAGCGGTGCACATCATTACAGCTACACACAAAAAACAACAACCTTGGAACACAATCTTCACCCAATAGCTCCGACTGGTTCTGACATCGTTTAGAAGACAAATCATTTCCTGCAACTCGTCCGCGATGTTGCAGCCAAGAGGAAAATATGATGCATCAAAGGGAGAAATTGTTTAGCCACATCCAAGAAGACGGTGTTGTTATTGTTATTTTGTCCGAAAACATCGGGCGGCTCAAGCTCACGCCCCCCCCGGCTGAGATCGCCCACAGGCGTCGGAACTTCCTGTGGTTATCACATCGATGACTGAATTCACCGGAGCATCACAGCCTCAAGTTTAAAAGAAGCAGTTTAAACTCTCTGTCATCATCTTATATATTTTAATCTAATACCTGCAAACCAATTGGATATCATAGAAAAAGAAGTGGAAATCTCTGAACTCTAGAAAACCTTGGCTCTCTGACTGAACCCTGTGTTGTTTGGGTTCCTCACTGCCCCCTGAGACCCCCCCCCCCCCTGCATGTCCAGATTGCTCATTCCTGCGCCCCCCCCCCCCCCCGGCCCCTCGGGTTTGGCGAAGCGGCTGCTGTCTGGTTCTTTGTCTTCCCCGTGGCTCATGTCTGTCTCCTCCAGGACTCCCAGTGCTGTTTGTCTCTGAGGTGTCCTTCGTCCCCTCGTCTCCCAGAACACCTCCTCCTGTCTGGTGTCCTCGTTGGGGCTGAGTCATGAAACTAAAATAATCTGTTTTTTTGTGAAGTAGAAGTGAAATTAAGCATCATCTTTATTGATTTTGTAAAAATATGCATTCATACCTCAAACAGTAAGAAGTGCAAGTATAAATAGGTATAAATATACTTTATACTTAATGTGCTGCATCTTTATCGTCCATTCTGCTGTGATTCAAGTTGTCTGGTTTTCCTCTTTCTGCTTTTTGCCAAAACTTATAAGAAGTAAAAACTCCGTTAAGAGCTTCCTCCTTTCTCCCGTGTTTACCGCTGCTCTGCTCCATGAAAAAACAAATTCACGAGCCAGAGAACAAAACTAAAATGTTGTTTTTCCAGTCAAAGGGAAAATACGTTAATATCTATTCGACATTCCAACAACAAGGCAATTACTGCAAGAAAAGTCTGAAAGGCAATATCATAAATTGTAAAGGCAACATTAGACAAGAGAAAAAAGAAGTTGAAAAGTAAATGGAGATAAATACAGAGTAGAAAATAAATATGAAATAAAAGAGGATTTCTATGAATTCATTAATTAGAAGAATTCCGCGAATTCCAGGTCTGTGAAATGTGAACAAAGCAAAACCTTTGTGAAAGTGGAGCTGTTATGAGTGCTGATGAAATTATACATCACTTTTAGACATTTATGTTAGATTGGTGCGAACAAGCCATTTGTGTGTTTTTTTTAAATATACCTCTCTGGGTTTCCTCCTGAAATAAATGTGTCCTTTTTGAATTGCACCATTTCACTCTGGACAACAACATTTATATATGTTTTCTATTATTATTTTCAAACTGAATGCACCTGAATTGAATGTATAAGTCACGGTGAAAAATGTTTTGCAGGTTTAATCCATGATGCCCGATGAGAAGAACCTGAAGTCTAAGCTGTGTGTTGAAAAGGCTTTTTTACAGCTCTGTTTTGCAAACTCCTCAAAATGACAAGAAATGATTAAATATTAGCTCATTGTCTCTTTGTTCAGCCTCTGCACTGGTGTACGGCTTTTATCTCGCTCATTAGCTTTTTAATACTGAGTGTAAATCCATTCACAGTCTTTCCCCCCCGGCCCCCTCACCTCACACAGTGAGGTCACAGTGAGGTCACAGAGAGGAACAGATCAGAAGTTAGAATATGTTGAATTACACCGGAGTTCGGCTATGAGACAAAGAGGTAGAGAAATCCATCTCTTCACTTTGAGATCGGTCGATTCTGTTCTTCATGTTCAATGTAGGTTCAGTGTAGAAGCTGCTCATGTAGAAATGTAGAGTTGCACAACTCCTGGACCGACTAACTTTATCACTTTTAAAGCTATATGTTGATAGAGCGGCTAAAACAATAAATAATTCTTAATTTTGTCATATATTTACTTGGAAAAAGGCAGTGGTCCCAATACAAGATGGGAAAAGCAAAGTGAAAATGATAAAACTCAGTTGGGTTTCAACCCTTAAAAATACGATTTATTCAATAAAGTAAAAATCAAAGTCTAGCAAGCAAATACATAAAGTAAATGATGCAGTTATGGATATTTTAAGGCCTTATCTCATGCTTCATTGACTTAGTAGTTTGAGGATGTGAATGTTTGTTCTATTGTCCTCAATGTAAGTGAAGTACCTCTTCAAACACTCCTTTAACTCTCCCATCATATAAATTACATGAAAATCAGAGGTTGTGAAATCTGGCTGCTGCCGTGCATCAGAATAAAAAACATTTGCACAGATATTTATTTCCCTTATTCGTCAGATCCACTGTTGGAGGAAGATTTTAACTTATTCACGACGTCTAGACAATAATTTTCCAGTTTACCGCTGAGACATTAAAACCCGTGACAGCCTGAATCGAGGAGCTAATCTGGGAATTAATAAGATGTGGGATGTGGGCTGCCTTCACATCAACGATAAACCATAAACAATGTGTTTCTCAGACTGAAATCACTGTGTCACCAGCCGCCTCTCTCTCTTTACTTATTCACGATTTCCCTGCATATTCACAACAGATACCTCCTGACTCACTGGTTTCAGATCATGACGCCCCTGTGGAAACTCGTCTTTGTAACTGGGCCAGCTCGCCCGGCTCCCAGACTCCGGGGCCGTTACCAACGCATCTGTTGTTCTCGAGGTTAAGTCTCAATCACTTTTATTATGACTCATTTAAACCTGCATATTTGTCTCCTCATCGGAGAGTACACGGAGAGGTGCTAGTCTAATGCAGCCCAATAAAGAACTGGGTTTCGATGCCAATATCCGTACTGGGAGTTAAAAAAGTTTCAACAACAATATATAAGCAGTTTTATGGATAGTAAATGAAACAGCAATTATTCCTTAGACGTCGGGATCAAACCCTCATGACAAAGAAATGTAAATGAGACTTTATATTTTATTTTTCCCTATAAACTACTTTTTACATCCAAATATAAAGAACTCAAATTAAAGGAGTGATGGTATTTATGATGTCAGCACATAAAAGACCATATAGAAATCTGTTTATGGTTCATTCCGGCAGATTTTAACCCCTAAACCAATAAACCAGTTGCAGAGATGTGGTATTTGCCTGTGATGAAGCTTTACTCCAGATTCTCCAGGACATGGAACCATGGTGTGCAGACGGAGCTGAAAAGTGAAACTCTTGTCTCACCACATGATCTACGTTCCAACCCAGAATAGCACGAGGAGGTTTTCTTTCCCGGGGTGTCTCGGGCTCCCCCCCGGGGGACGGGGTGAGGAGCACAGACGTCCACGGGGAGCTCCAAACTGAACCGCTGCTCCCTTTGTGTTGAGCAGAGACAGATGAGGGGGTTCGAGACGCCTTCTGAATGTATTCCAATTCAGGTATTTCAAGCATGTCCTACAGGGAGGGTAGAAAACCCCAGGGCAGATTCAGAACAAGCTGCAGGGAGGATTATATATTCTATCTGACCTGGGAACACTTTGGGATTTGACAGCAGCAGCTGGAGAACGAGGCTGAGGAGGAAGGAGACGAAGGATGAAATAAGGACCAGGACCCTGATGTGCAGCAGAACTTAGGGACTATACCTGATAATGAGGTTGCATATATTTGAATTAACATCTGAATTATTAATTACTTTTCTATTCTCTCTAGAATAATTGTAATTAGATGCATCAATGTGTGAATAACAGCACGATTGACCCGTGACCACGTTCACCAGCTCTTTAGCTAGTTTATGAGGATGTTGTGTCGCTGTCACCTCGGATTTGAAATGATCACAGGACACAGCGTGAAGCTTCTCCATCAGGGATTCAATTATTAATGTCAAGTTCAAATTGTTAAAAATCCTGAGCTACAGTGCAGGATGTGTGCACGTGAGGATGAGCGGATACACTGTGTAATACAAAGAATACATCAGGTTTATGTGAATGAAAACGTTCTTATTCCCTCGATGATTACACGACTCAAGAGGATTAGTCATTTGTTGTAGGTTATCCGGAGTATTTCTAGATGAGAGAGACTCACACCTTGGGTTCGGACTCTGATGGAGATTTCAACTCCACCAAACCTCACGTCCAACTGGGACTCGTCCAGTGCTTTCTTCTGTTCGGCCACTTGCTGCTCCCCCTCTCTCACAGGAGGCCTAGTATCTGGGCCATATGCTGTGGCACCTGTGGGAGACGTATTTCTCCCTCAGCACCCAAAGCCATGTGTGGGGGCATTAATCTGCAGCGGCCTCCCAGGGGCAGCTCCTCCTGGTTGGTGGAGATCGGTGATGTGATTCACAAAAATAAAGCAAGTTCACATTTTTATGTGTCGAGGATGTGTTTTCCATATCGGGGGAACAATCTATTAGGAGCAGATTCTTCTCAACTTTTGTTTTTCTTGACACAACATCCAAACTCACCAGTAATACTTCTCCACCGAATATACTTCTTCCCTCCTCCCCCCTCCATCCTGGCTTGGTCTGAACATTTGAACATTTGTACATTTGCACTACACTGTTACTTTTGTTACTACTGTATTATCCCGCCTGTAGTATATTCATATTCATATATTTTTATGTATTTATCTTGCTCATGGTTCTTATATCATACAATACCTGTTAATACTGTACTATTATAAATATATTTCTTACTGCTCATAGTTCTTATATCATACAATACCTGTTAATACTGTACTATTATAAATATATTTCTTACTGCTCATAGTTCTTATATCATACAATACCTGTTAATACTGTACTATTCCATATATATTTCTTACTGTACATATCTTATTTATCTAATTTACACTTTAAATACGCACAATACTCTGCCCTTTTACTGCCTTTTTTTGCACTTCTGGTTAGATGCTAAACTGCATTTTGTTGTATAAGTACTTGTACTGTGCAATGACAATAAAGTTGAATCTAATCTAATCTAAAACATGAACAGGTATGTTGCTGCTGCATGTTGGAGAGAACAGAATGAACTGGTGCAGCAGCAGCAGCAGCAGCAGCACTGAGGTCCAACCGGAGCAGGGAGCCCAGTGGGGAGCAATAAAGCTACACACCATATCATTTATTATTGGTTGCTCTTGTCTTGTCTTTCACTTTGTAGTGACAGGCCGCAGTGGTACCGGCCGGTCTCCAGACCCACAGGAGCAAGCCTGAACTGACAGAGACCATCTGGTGTCCCCATCATTATTCAGAGCAGCCCCCCCCCCCCCCCCCCCCCGGACCCTCAGGACTAAGTCTGCCTGTCATGTAGCACGGAGCGATAAGAAGTGGACTGTGACAAAGTGATGATTCCTCGTCAAGCAAATGAGAATAATCATAGGAATGTGTGAGCGTGGCCACCCAGTGAAGATCTGCACTCTTTCAACATGTGTTTTGTTTTTATTCAACCACCACATTTTCTCTGCTAACTGGGATTTCAGTGGAGAACCCTGCATCAGTGAGTAATCAGCCCACGGCATCATTACCCAGCTCTCACAGCAGATTACAGTTAGAGCCCATGCTCTGCACATTTAAATAACACGTACTCACATCCTCAGTCGCAGGATCTTCTCTTTCTTTCCACTTCAATAGCAAACAGATCACTCGGCAAACTTTAATCTGTCCATTTTTTTATTCTCAACAGTTTGTATCCTTGTTTTAATTCAGGTTATCCAGCTCATTTGAATGTGGACGACTGACCTGACGCCAGCCTGCTCACTGTCCTCAGCTGCTTCTTTTCAGTCTCTCCTCACATTGCTCTGAGATTTGAGCCGGATCAGAAGAGAAGGAGCCCGTATGATCACAGTGGACGGACTCACAAAGAGACAGTGGGGGGGCGGCGAGAGGACAGAACATTTCATCTGAAGCCAGCGTGTCTCCATCATTATCCAGTGTTGTCTCTGAGACAACGTATAAAATCAGAAATCGCAAACAGTGATGTTGTTAGAAGCAAAGTTTGCAGCGAGGTGATTTGCAAACTGAAAAATTAAAAAACTCAAAAATGTGAATATGGTCATAATATTCCAAACATGTGATTCGGCTCTAAGTATTCAGAAGTTCGGTGCTTACATGTCCAGTGATTGTGAGGGTTCAGGTCAGTCACATGTAGAAACCTATAGGTCCAGGACGGACTAGTATTGAAACCAATGGACGTTCAATTATCCCAACTGCTGTAAAGTAGCTCGCGAGTGAGAGATTAAAGCCCAATCAATGGTCTCCTTCCTGTGTCCTCTTCTACACAGACAGGTTAATGGCGTTCCGAGGGAGACTGGAGCATTAGTCCCCCTCGTTAAAGACTGACCCGCTCTCATTTATCCGGAGCGCGGGGTTGAGCTTGATGCAGCAGCGAGAAGCAGGAAGGGATTAATCACTCGGTCAGTAATGTCTCGAACCGGCCGGTGAAACTGAGCCAAACCACCCGGACTCTGCCCCCCCCCCACCCCTTGAGTCCTGGGGATCTGCTCCAACTGGACTTTGATGAGTGAGACTCTTTGAACTGTGTGTTTGTCCTCTGACTCGTCATTACTCAGGAGATGCTCATGTATTTTCTTTCCACGCACGACTCAATTCTAACCTGGAAGTCGTTGGTTTAATTCTTGTCCCCCCCCCCCCCCCCCCCCAGGCCGCATGTTGAAGTGTCCTTGGGCAAGACACAGAACCCTGACTAGGCCCAGATAGAGTATTTATAGTTATCACCAATAACGGAATACTTACTATACTTGCAAACAACCAGTAGCAACTGTGTGTGTGTGTATGTGTGTGTGGTGATGGTTGACAGACTTGGTTTAGGGCGGGGGGGGGGGGAGTGTCAGCGAGTGTCCCCACAGCTACAGATAGATCATTGTGTGTTTGTTTGTGCGACGGGGAAGTGAGGAAACCGCGACGCGACTCACTTACATGTTTTTACATGCAAGGTTTTCCCGTGTTACTGAAGAATGACATTCAAAGGGCGTGACGGCGCTCGGTGTGCTCGGCAGACGTGAGATGAAGGGAAGCAGAGAAGCCAGAAGATGAAATCTAACAGAGTCGACTCTGATCAGGGAACACAGACGCTCGGCGGCAGGCCGGCCTTCTGCCTTAATCTCCTGCTCGGCGTGGGAGGAGGAACGGGGGTGCGCTCGCTCGCCTGAACCTTGTGTTGAGTGACACGAGCCCGGATAACAAGAACATGTTTCAGAGATGAAGCAGGTTAAAGGAGAAGAGAGTTAAACCACAAGCACCGGGTTGGAGATTTGTGTAAAATGTGATTTTTAATTTGTTCGGTCCTAAAAATCTGCCACAAACAATATTTTTGTACATCTAAAACTAAGGAAAAGATAAAAACATAACTGTACAGTGCAAAATACCTTAAATACCTTTATCGTTCTTAGATTTGGGCATGAAACACATGCAGAGCCTTGTGTATATGATAAAAAAAACAGAAACACAATTCATATGTATAGAAATACATCAAATAGATCAAAGCTACGTCGGAAAACAACATAAAACAGAGCGAGAAAAACACAGAGAACCATCCAACGACCTTCAGATCCGATTTATCAACAGCTGAAATTCACAGGAGCCCTGAAATGTTTCCGAGGCCGGATCCTCACCTGCACGTCAGAGACGCAGCAGCTCCAGAGGGGAGAAAGTTCAAGCTCTCCAGAGATGAAGAGGATACTCAAACATCTCTCAAGCCTTTGAAATCACTCTCTTGGTTCGAATGTGAGGCAGCGCAGGCAATTTAACATCAATGCTCCTGCTGGCCTCTTTAGCTGTTATGCAACCGGTGCAGTTGGAGCGGGTCAAAGTAATAACTGATTCTGGCGTAACCTGGCACATCAGAACCATCTGAAGGGGGAGGGGGGGGGGGGGTTGCTGGAAGCTGAGAGCAAGGTGCTTTTAAAGAAATACTCGACAGGTGATTGGATGTAAATGCTGACGAACAATTTCACGATCGTCAAAGGAAAAGAGCGAAAAACTGCTTTTGCCGTTCGGGAATTTCTCTGTGCTGTTATTTGATATTTCTCTAAAATTAGGACATGAATCTAAAGAAATATTAAACACAATTACAATCTGTATATGTAGGAAAATAGAAGCAGACAGACAGATGTTATTTAGATAGATACAGTGCCTTGCATAAGTATTCACCCCCCTTGGACTTTTTCCCATTATGTACTGTTACTAACTAGAATTCAAATAGACTTAAATAAACTTTTTCCCGTTTGATCAACAAAACATGCATAGTATTTTGGAGGTGCAAAATAAATTTTATTGTGACACAAACAATAATGAGAACAAAAAAGTTGACATCTGTTGGGTGCATAAGTATTCACCCCCCTGTGTCAATACTTGGTAGAACCCCCTTTCGCTGCAATTACAGCTGCAAGTCTTTTGGGGTATGTCTCTACCAGCTTTGCACATCTAGAGATGGAAAGGTTTGTCCATTCTTCTTGGCAAAAAAGATGAAGCTCAGTCAGATTGGATGGAGACCGCAATCTTCAAGTCTTGCCATAGATTCTCTATTGGATTGAGGTCTGGGCTTTGACTCGGCCATTTTAAGACATTAACATTCTTTAATCCAAACCATTCCTTTGTAGCTCTGGCTGTATGTTTAGGGTCATTGTCCTGCTGGAAGATGAACCTCCGCCCCAGTCTCAAGTCTTTTGCAGACTGCATCAGATTTTCTTCAAGGATTTCCCTGTATTTGGCTCCATCCATCTTTCCCTCTATTCTGACCAGTTTCCCTGTACCTGCTGAAGAGAAGCATCCCCACAGCATGATGCTACCACCACCATGTTTCACTGCTGGGATGGTGTGCTCAGGGTGATGGGCAGTGTTGGGTTTTCGCCACACATAGCGTTTTGCATTGAGGCCAAAAAGTTCAATTTTGGTCTCATCTGACCAGAGCACCTTCTTCCACATGTTTGCTGTGTCTCCCACATGGCTTCTGGCAAACTCCCAACGGGATTTTTTATGGATCCCTTTCAACAATGGCTTTCTTCTTGCCACTCTTCCATAAAGGCCAGATTTGTGGAGTAGACGACTAATAGTTGTCCTGTGGACAGATTCTCCCACCTCAGCTGTGGATCTCTGCAACTCCTCCAGAGTAACCATGGGCCTCCTGGTTGCTTCTCTGATTAATTTTCTCCTTGTTCGACTCTTCAGTTTGGGTGGACGGCCTCCTCTTGGTAGGTTTGCGGTTGTGCCATATTCTTTCCATTTTCTTATGATGGATTTTATGGTGCTCAGAGAGATGTTCAAAGCTCTGGATATTTTTTTATAACCTAACCCTGCTTCATATTTCTCCACAACTTTATCCCTGACCTGTTTGGTGAGCTCCTTGGTCTTCATGATGCTGTTTGTTCAGTAATGATCTCCAACAAACTCTGAGTCCGTCACAGAACAGGTGTATTTATACTGAGATTAAATTGCAGACAGGTGGACCCTATTTACTAATTATGTGACTTGCAAATGTGACTTGTGAATGCAATTGGTCGCACCAGATCTTTGTTAGGGGTTTCACAGTAAAGGGGGTGAATACATATGCACTCAACACTTTTCAGATTTTTATTTGTAAATAATTGTGAAATCCATGTAATATTTCCCCCCACTTCCAAATGATGCACTATTTTGTGTTGGTCCATTACATAAACTCACGATGAGATACATTTTAATCTGTGGTTATACCATGACAAAATGTAGAAAAGTCCAAAGGGGGTGAATACTTATGCAAGGCACTGTAGATAGATAGATAGATAGATAGATAGATAGATACTTTATTACTCCCATGGGAAATTGAGGTCATCCAGTAGCTTATACACTTAACCGACATACATACATAAAACTCATATACATAGGTATAACATTACAGATACAGGTACATAAATGGGTCTGACCCTATGGTACAGAATGCAATGATGTGATTGTATCAGTGTCTAGAATGAAAGTGTTATTGTGCTGCTGGAGTGGATAGTACAAACAGATATATATAAATATATATATATATAAATATAAAAACAACAAAATATAGATATATATACATATATAAATATATAAGAATATGTAATGTAAAAGGAAAAAGTCTGTGCATGGGGCTAGTATAGTCAGTAAAGGGATGGACAGTGGGTTGGTATATGATGAGATGAGAAGAGTAGAGAATCCATCCATTGACGATCTTATATAAAACCTGGATTTGATTCCTCCAGCCACAGAGCGGGTCCATAAGTCTGAGACCACTTGAAAGCGATCCGTCTGTTTATCAAACAGATTTTTTTAAATCGCAGTCGTGAAGATTTACTTTAAAACCGTGAATATACGTGTAAATAAGAAAACTGGAGTTTGAATAAAGTCAAACTCCCCCGAGGTCTGTGGGCTTGAACTCTTTTCCTGCTTCCATCCATCCCCACCAGCACCGAGATGGGGAATTGATTAACGGGGCGAGTGTGGAAATGGAGGAAAAATTGTGAAAGTAAAATAAACTGTGAGCAAGAATCATTTATAAAAAAGTGTTTTGAAAATCAAAACGGTGCAGAGCATTGATTCCCAATAAATATACTTTATTGTATTGTCAAAGTTAGAAAGGACGACATGTTTTGATGAGTACAGATATTGAAGTATAAAGTTTGAGGAGGTGGTGGTGATATTTCTCTCGCCCGGGTGGGACGCAGGTGAGCGAGGGACAGGGGGGGAAACGCGGTTGCTCCGTCCTCCACCCGGGCGCCGTGCATGATGGATGCTCTAACAGGGAGAGCAGAGATCAACACTGCAGCGAGTTACAGCAGAAGATCAAAGGACTTCATGTTAACTACACAGGTTTCTCCTCTTCATCACTTCACTCTCCTCAACTTGAACTCTCATCAAATACCAGGCCGGCCCTGGATAGAGCTCTCTACCTCCGCTTCTACTCCTACTCTCTGTCATCCACAATCCTTAGTTCATTTCAAATTAATTCTACAAACAATACTGGTCTAAAATTGTGTATTCATTTAAAAATGTGTGAAAAAAACATTCACACGCATCAATTTCACTCCATTTCATATTTTTCCTCTTGAGATTTCTCCAGACAATATCCCTCTATTCATATCATACAGAAATGAAAGAAAGATGAAATTGTATTCGAGCCAAACGGGTGCACACTCACTCAAATTGATTCAGAACCGTGGATTGTCGAGTCAGTGTTAATGAACACTGCACAATTAGTACGCAGCACATGTGTCTCCCCCGCTGTAAAACATCACCGATCGATAGCGTCCACAGATCGTTAGAGAAGAGGAGTTTAGTTTGTCCTCTCATCAGCAGAGTAGATCCTGTTAGAGGCCGGGACACTTTAAATGGTAAACATGTTTTATAATGAGTCACCGTCTTTGTGGAAGTGATCATACGCCCTGCAGAGATCCTTCTTTCTGGATATTCATATTGATATTCCGTTAGAGGCCAGTGACCTACATGTGACTCCGTGGTGACGCCCGAATCCAAATTCATATCAGCGCTGCCGTGTCAGCAGTGAGGACTTCAGGATGGATATGTGACATCTCTTATCATCCTTACACGCTGCAGACTTCACTGTGTGATATGAAACTGTCAGGTCAGATTGGGTGTGGAGGTTATACATGGACCAGCGACCCCCAAAAAAATAGTATTCAAGTGTGAGTACAACTTAAACTACTCCAATAAAAGTTGGTACCTGGAAGTAAACACCAGGGAACAATGTTTGTCCCGTCTCCTTTCTGTCCCAGGGGTGAAAAAGACATTATTCTGGTAAATTCTGGGGAAATGTTAAGATTTGTGTTTTGATCTATTTCAAAAAGTTGTTAGCGAACATTGTGTCGACATATCAACATCAGGCTGAGACACTTGAGAGAAGCACCGACCACTTCCCCAGCCTCCACAGCAGCTAACAGCCCAATCTCAGTCTGGCTGTGCAGAGGGGGGGGGGGGGGGGGGGGGGGGGGGGGAGCAATTGCTTTTTTTTAATGGCATATAACCTGCACATAGGCCCGGTTGTGACTCCATTTACCATGTGGGAGGTAAAGGAAGAAGATATTTCAGTTTGGAAGAGGGAAACACATATGGTTATCTTCCCTGCTTTCCCATTTTATGTTTCCCAGTATATTGGATATAAGCTGGCAGCCGATTCCACAGAATCCCATTTCCGTTTTGCCGAACTCCCGGTTCCCACCGCAGAGGGACAGTCTGTGCCACGATGTTCCTCCCCTCCGGAGATTTACTCACTCCGGCTCCACTCTTAACGAGAGCGCTAATCATCCGATGCACCGGACCAGTCAGACAATACTTAATGTGTTCCTCAGGGCACATACATGAAGCAGCTGATTCATTAAGGCAGGTGAGGGAGGGTACGTGACTTAATCAATATATTTATTCAAGCACACTCCATCTGAACCCGTCTGTTTATAAGAGCGTGAATGGGATTTCTCAGGTTTGTTTTTCATCTGTTTCACAATAGTTTATTATTGATATTTCTAATTAAAGCTTATTTTTTCACCATCTCTGCAAATCCCTGCATCAAGCGAGTGTTTTCAGACCCACCCACTTCAAATACCAGAGGACCCTTAACTGGGACTTGAAAAAACAGGAGTGATATCAGTGGTTATTTTAATTGAGTGAGTCACACTCCACTTTCAAGCCTCCAAGCGACGAGCAGGGAACTTTCAGACCCTCTGATAAATCCCCCTCATCAAATTCGCCATATTTCAGATACAATATAGAAATTATGACGTCTCCTTCGTGCAGTCCGACAGCGTCCGGGCTCGGTTAAAATGATAACATGACATTCTTCTCATATTAATCTTTGGAAAAAAAGAAATATCTTTTTCTCTGTTCAACCGTGCAGACAAATCCTTCACTTCCAAAGTTCAGACGTCACCATCAATTAGAGCGTCTCTGTCTTTTTATGTCCACTACTGTGCCGCCCACCACCTTTCCCATCACTGCCATTTCCTTTTCTACCACTTACTGGTCCACACTTTGTGGACATATTGTTTTTCTCCTATCAACGGCCTTTTTCTTTTTGCGGAAAATGCTTTTGCTGTAAATTCAAGTTCAGCCTATTCTCCTTTAGTCTTTTTTCATAACTGAAATAACTCAACAACAACAACAACAACAACAACATTTGGTGGGAAGTGTTGTCCAGCTGAAGTGTGGGAGATCATCAGGAGAGCGCCAGGGCTCAGAGGCTGCAACAGAGTCACACCGAGACAGAAAGATTAGCTTTATAACATTTATCAATTCACTGTAAGACAGAAAGCAGGTGAACAAAATGGGAACAATACTTTAATTTAGTTCGGCTCTCATGCAGAAGGGAGGAACAGACTAAAGGCTCCGTGACTCAGTTCACCACAGACGACCTCTTGCAACAGGAGCCTGAGAGAGTCACTCAAGCAAAGATTATTCAGAACGTCCACTGTCTGCACATTTGTTGTGGAACTCTTCTTCTTCGCTGCCGTGCAGGGAAGTGACTCGGGTGTGCAGCGCTGCAATGAGACATGTCAGTGCTGTCCTAGAATCAGCTCTTTGTGCGTGAAGGGCAACTGGGAAGTCACTGGGGTGTGTTTTTTCTTTAGCAGGGTCAGTACGCAACAGCTGAAGAAAAACCAGGACCATGACAGTCACTGGGACCAGCTGGTTAATGGTCATTTTAAAGTCATATTGGAAAGAGCACAACGAATTTGTTTCCAGGTGAACTGGGTAAACAATCCTCCTCCCAGTTATCAACATGTTGGTGTTGTCATTGCAAGCATTTCAATTTACGAGTTGTGTACTTACTGTTTCACCCTGAACAGCAGGTGATAGAAAACAACACATTTGATGTTCAGATAGGACAAGAGAAAAACTGACTCAATAACAACATGCTCATCATGTTTTATCAGTGTTTATACAACACGTTTTATTTGCTTTGATCGTTCGAGAATGTCTTATTTTCAAGACCGACAGAATTTTATATCTTTCCCGGCATCTGTCACCTTGTGTGCTTCGGGAACAGAAACGTTATTTAAACATGAAACTGACATCTGAAAAGTGCCAGAACACACAATTTACAGTAGCTGATGCCTGAAAGGGGGAAATTCCAAATGTATTTATTCCACGAGATTCAACAAGTAACTCTCCTGCCGTTGAGAAACATAAAAAACAGGCAAAGATGGCCGCCCTCGGGACAGCCGCATGGAAGAGTGACAAATTTTATGAGGATGTATGTGAGACTGTTGCTCCCTGCGGTAGAATGACTTAGTAACTCGACATGAAGCCGTCAGTGGATGACACAATGACGAGGACACAGGAGGGACCCAGTCCACTCCATCACACCTTGGCAAAGCAAACAGTCTTGACAGAAGCTTCTCATGGCGGCTCCGGCTGCTTTGAAGGATATCCGCTCTGGCAAAGAAGGATCCGGGGCGAATGAAATCAAAGGGGCCGGATATTAAAACACCTCCAGCTGCATTTGGAAGCAGGGGAACGGATCAGGATTTATATGTGCAACAACCAGAGCCTTTGGAAATCGAACACTTCCTTATAAACCAGGGGTTGTCTGACCTTCGGGGCGGATGGGGCCCTTGGGACGGTTTGATCCGGCCCACGAGGCAACTCAAATAAAATAAAAAAACACTTATGGCGGCAATAACCTTTTTTCTGTGAGGAAAAAAAAACAGACCTTCCTGCTGAGAGCGTGTGTCTGGACCATGATGAGGGTGAAAGCAACAGACTGAGATATCATCACTGACACGTGTGGTTGCAACTGCCGAGGAAGGAAAGAAGAGAAATGTCTTCAGACTTTAAGAAAAGGACATTTTGTTAGTTTGAGGCTTTGATCTTACTAACCCAAATCTAAAAAAAACAGCAGCAAGCAGCATCACCATCAATACCATGTGACATCAGACGCCTTAACCAAGAGGACGGTGTTATACATGCTTCTTTATTATTCAGTGTGGCCTTGGAAGGATGTTATGCAAATTTAAACGGTCCTTGATAGAAGGAAGGTCCCCACCCCCCCCCTCTAATAAAGGCACTGGAGCTTAAGCGCGTGTGATAGAAATCTGTATCCTCTGTCTCATTCATGTCCGGAGCTGCTCGAGTGAATCCACTGATCAAAGGGAAACGACACTGACTCTCGTGTCAGGAGCTTCTTTCCGAAGCTGGTTTGGACCTGGAAATATGCATTTGATAAAGCGGGAGACGTTAATGGGACAAATTCATCACTTTGACCGGCACTGCCCTTGGCCCCTTCGTATCTCAGGTAGACGAGGGAATGTGAAAACGCGGATCTATCAGCATCACTGCCTTTATTCCTCAGACGACATTAGGGTTTCCATGTTAAACACCAAAAAATGTATTTTTTATAATCTCAACCAGACCATTTCTATGAGACAATGTTGGATATTTGCCTTCTCCTCTTCTTCCTCACGCTGCCAAGCCTCTGCACCTGCTGAGGACTCGGTATCTTTTCTCAAGGACACTTGGATGGTGTCTGAAAGGAGCGTTTTTCTTTTGTTTTATTACTCTCAAAATTCACTGCACAGTCCTGTTGTCCTGATTTGTGGGCGTGTGAGGTGACCATTATGTGCTGTGAAAGTTTTCACCTTTGAAAAGTCCCTGAGCGGGGGGGGGGGGGGGGGGGGGGGGGCGGTCCGGCAGCAGCACACGGAGAGTCGCGGT
Source organism: Pleuronectes platessa (assembly GCF_947347685.1). Classification (NCBI taxonomy): domain Eukaryota; kingdom Metazoa; phylum Chordata; class Actinopteri; order Pleuronectiformes; family Pleuronectidae; genus Pleuronectes; species Pleuronectes platessa. Next base: position 18,650,124 of record NC_070644.1, on the reverse strand, counting down.
ACAGCTGAAAAGGAGTGAGGCTCGGTAAAGGGCAACCTTTATGGATCACCACACATAGCATTTCACCGCTGCTCTCACAATGCATTACAATGGAGCACTGGTTATTGTATATGCAGTATTTTTTGGTTTCTCTGTGTGACTTGAATTTCAGTTTAAAACAAGGAAAGAAAAAAACGTGCATATAAGAGAAATGCTTTGATTCACTAACGCTCATTGGAAATATATCAATTTATCAAAGTATTGAGTTTTTAGAGGCTGTTAAAAACTATTGGGTTCGGCTGTATCTCCTTTTGGCCGCCTCTACCGCAATGCATGCTGGGATTTGTCCCCAGCCTCCCCGTGACCCTTAAATCAAAGGTATTGATAATAAATGGACGCCTCCCTCTTAGGGTGAATTATTTCCCCCTCAACTTTCCATACAGCGCTATCATCAATCCCCAAATTTCAAAGTTCTCTCCTCCTGCTCCACAACCAAACACCTAATTCAAGTTTTTATGTCCACCAGGCGACACCAACACGCTTTTTATCTGGTCCGACCAAGAAATGTTATAAATCAGTAACGATTGATTCAGAGCTCTGCTGCCTGAGTGCAAACTGGGAACAGAAAGGACAGAACACAGTGTACATATTTTAAACTCCTAACTTGGTCGGCCCCTCGGCTTCTGTATTGATTTTAAAAATTATTTTGCTTGTCTTTGAAGCACTTTATGATCCTGGATCAGCCTCCGATATATGAACCAGGTCGGCCGCGGTGGAGTCTTTTATTTGTTCTGAAGTTGGGGACAAAACTTTTTTACAAGCAAGCTCCTACTTTTTTATTTAATAATAACGTTTTTTAGGAAGGAGGAGACTTTAATCATGAAGCTATGCTACATGGAACTTGTGGGACTCAGTTACAGAAATGACATATTTCACTATTCTTTCATATTTGCATTTTTAAACCTTTGGGGTCTAACTGTTTGTCCACATTCCCTTTCCTCGGTGCAAAAGTACAGACGCACAAATGAGAACGAGTAAAGCTCACAATCCTTTTTAGCAACTTGTCATTAACTGCACATGAAGCAGCCTCTGCAAGAAATATAAATCAAAGCCCAGTGGGCCGGCGTCAGGGTGCAGAGATGACAGAGCCTTCCGGGACAACCCTCTCAGCAGCACTCCATCCATCATGCGCTCACAGTACAGTGGCTGGAAATGTCATGCTTTCTAATGCTAATGCACGGGCTGCTCACGAGGCCAGAGAGTGGCAGCTACAGTGCCTGGCAGGGGATAAACAGAGTGATGTTTGACAAAGATCATCAGCAGAACACGACTGGTTCTGCCCTTTTTCCACTCACAGTTGTGTTATGGAGTGTGTGTGTGTGGGGGGGTTCACACGACAATCACTTCGGCTTGTTATCGAGTTTCTTGCGGAAATTAACATTCATTAGAGACGACTTCTGCTGCACCAGATGAAGACGAAGAGCTGTCACACAAATGTTGCGTAAACAGCTTTTTGTGCTAATAATCACAAGCATTGTGCGGTGGGATGTGTATATTATGCAATGTGTCATGGTCTCAGCATTCCCATAATCCAATTTTCTATTATCTATGTTATATTATAGTTCGTGTGTGTGTGTGTGTGTGTGGGTGTGTGAAAGTCTGCAAAAATATTTCCACTCATATGAATCCCAGCTCTTTACTCACATGTTGTCATCATTAAAAGGGGAAAGAACCCAATTTATATAGAGAACATTAATTGGTACAAACCACCAGCGCTGGTCCTGATAAGATAAATCCAACTCGTCCTCGTTTCTCTATTTGCTTCAGTCGTACGTGTTCCTCCACGCCCACTGCAAGGCTGTGCGAGCGTTACACAATAACACACTCATTTAGAAACAAGGGGCGAATTAAGACCTGTTTTCTCAAGGCTTTCACAAATTCATGCATAATTCTGGTTTTAATAAATCCCAGCGAGCCATTTTCTGCACGATGCTGCTCATCTGACACGTCTCAATACAAACAGCTCTTGTTTTTCCAACGTGACGCATCTGCTCCGTCCGCACTGTGTGTCGAAGCGATTCAGCAGCTGGTTAGTGTCCAGGAATACGTGGGGGGAAACAAAGGTAACCAGATAATCAGTCAGGGGATGTGTGCTGCAGTTAACTGGGTGAATGAAAGTGGAATATTCCTGCTCCGCTCTGTCTTAATCAGCTCAGAGGTTGAAGAAAAGCAACTGTGTGCAGGGATAGCATAGACTTAATGAAACACTATATTCCTCATGGTGCTGTGTGAACACTGTGTAGTTTGAACACTCGATATAGAATCAGCTCTCAGTGATATAACAAGATGAATGTGATTCCTGTGACTTAGTGCTGCTCCCCTCTGGGACATCACGAGCTGTTAATAAAGTCTAAACTGCAGAGGTTTACTCACACTGTATTCTAATATATTCAGATTTGATGATGAGAGCGAGGAGTAAATAATGTCCTCACAGGCCACTGTACTGTGCGTGAGAAATGTGTGTAATGGAAATGCAGTGTCAGTGTCCACACATTAACCAGGAGGTGAATGATGTGTTGGGTTATCTGCTCCGGTTCGGGGACGCTGCAGCTTTTCCTCTTTTCTCCCGATGCAGCAGGTTGTTTTGTTTCTGCTCCGAGCTGATTCCCTGTTAATTGGCAGAAAATGGCCTCCAGAATGTCGGTGTGTGTTTGTGCAGTTCATTAAGCTGCATAGATAAACTCATCATAATTTACACAGTGAACGGGGGGGACCTTTCCCCCGCGTTTCCTCATTTATATTATACTCTCGTAGTCGGGGAATGCCACTTCAGCTCATTTGGTGGAAAAACAAAACATACAGTCGTGGCAATAACCGCAGCCCCTGAGCAGCCCGGGCAATATGGTGTTTTGATGGGGTTATCAGATAACCCATAATACAAATGTGAACCCCATCCTGCTCCGTGGAAAGGCCAAATGGCATCAGCACATGAGGAAAGGATAGGGCACCTCCAGATATTAATTACAGGACATCGCGTCCGTCCTCCGTCCACCTTCCTTCAAAGTGGACATGACTATTAGCTGTGAGGTAATTAAAAGTGGCACCGGCATATGAAAACCGTGCTAATGACTCCATAAACCTTCCATTCTGGGACCATCAGCTGCTCATCCATGCAGAAGGGGCTCATCGTGCCACACATTGCGCCCAAGAGCCGGTGAGAAAGTCAAACCTCTGCCCAGGATCATTATGATGTGAGAACTGAGCCATTCAAAACAGCTCTGGGGATAAGGTGAGCGGATGAAGCTAAATCCTTTTGCCCTCAACATGTTAGGTTATTTATTTTTCATTTATTAGAGTTTATCCAAACGTATGTGGCACATTGAAACTGGGACTTTAAAATAAGCACATTTCGGCCTCAACATCTATTGGTGGAAAGCCAAGACTCGTCCTCTATCGCCACCTAGAGGTTGAATTTGATCATTTTGAAATAAATGTCTTCAAAACCATCGGAGGAATCGCTATGAAATTTGCTTCGTATCCAAATTTTCTCCGTGGAACCTTCTGCACTTTCAATTTTCGCTCTGATCACTGCATTAAGGAGTCTTTGGAATTCATTTATCTTAAAAACACAAAATAAAATGGGGTGAAACTGAGAAGAGGAGGAATTTACGGGCAGTTCAGACAGGTTTTTACGGGGTTTGCCTGACTCAACGTGTACAGTACGCGTACAAGTAACACACACACAAACGCACACAAGCCACACACTGTAACTACTGTCATTCCTTTACTTACAGGATCCTGCATTCAAAGCCCACGGAGGCAAATCATCACTATATTCCCAGAACCGTGTTTACAGCTGCAGCTCACTCCTCCATATTCACAAGCTCCTCAAGCAAACCGTGAGCACACGTCGGGCTTCTTCTGAACACGGATCTGGAATCAACGCTTGTTCTAAAATTGTCGACACGAGATATGAAAGTTGTCGCGCTCCCTTCATCTTCTGCAGAAGTGACAACCCTCTTCCAGTCTATACGAGCCCTCGGTTGCTCCTGCGAGTGAAGCTCAGATCTCTGAGACCTTCAGATCAGTGGATCCTCTGCGTGATGTGAAAAGTTAACAAGTGCTTAACAAGGTCAAGGAGTTATTTTTTTATTTTGTTCTTTTCCTTTTGCCAAATTGAGCAGCAGGTAGAGGTTGATATTACTTCGCCCTTTACGTGGTCAAGTAGCTCTTCAGTTCCATAGAATCAGCTGCTGTGTAATTGATGACTTGTTGGCTTTGATTGTGCGTGTGAATTAGGAGGTTTTATATTAGTATCATTACTTCAAGGAGCAACGATGAATGTCACCTGTTCTCTATCCATCTGCTTGAGCACGTAAAGGTTTATTTACCCACATGGTCAATCACAGCCTGAAAGGCCAAGTAGCCTTAATGTTTAGATCCATTATGAGTGAAGGGGTCATTGGGCGCTTTGGGTCTTTGATTCCCTGATATCCTCACACCTGTAATCCACCCAGGGGCGATGCATGCTCCTGTCCGTAGTCCCATTGGATCACAGAAACCTCTCCACCTTTATTGAAGCTTCAGAGATGTCCTCGGTGGCTTTTCTCTCCTGCAAGCCTCTGATCACAAGGGGACTGGGAGCTCGGTGCAAAACCCCCTAGAAAAGCCCCTGCTGCCTGAATCAATGAGCTCACAGCGACTCCTCAACACATGCTTCCCATGGGCTTCGAACAGCTCCAGATATTTCACGTTAATTTGCAATTCTTGGCTTTTTCTTTCCAGTCTCACTTGCAATATAACGCCTGGGCTAGAAGCGATGTGGAGACCAGATGGACAAGAGCGAGCAGCCCAGTGGAGACCCAGCTTCTCTTTCTCCCAGACAAACGTGATAATGATCATATTTGGGACCTTTTTTATTCATGCACTTAAAATACCAGTAGCAATTTGACCAGACGAAAAATACAATTGCATCAGTTCTGCTGGAGTTGTCTCTAAAAAACCCGATTGAAATGCATCTGTAGAAAGTGTTTGACGGCCGAGTCACAGGAGAATCAGGGGATAAGACGTGGATCCATGTGAGGCACAGGGAGGAGACTGATTGGTTTGATGAGGATACAAATAATGTGAATCATATTCCAACGGCCTTTGCAGTCGAACACAGCTGACAAAAAAAAGATTTTGGTGAGGCAGCACCCGACACCAGCTTCATCAAAACACCAAATGAGGATAAATCTTTTGGAGGAGTGATCAATCCCTCGACTGAAGGAGAAGAGATTGTGGGGAGACAAGTGCAAAGTATTCATTTACATAATACCTGAAATGATTTAGTACCTATTCTGTGTCACGTCAGCGATGCTAATGCTCTAATCCTCGACACAACACGCTCGATTCAGATTCCGCCTTTGATCCTCGTGCACGTAAACAATCCTTTAGGAGCGATTTGAAAAACTAGGTTTTCGGTGACATTGTCAGGAGTAATCCCTGTTCCAGAATCAGCCGGGTTCCCTTTGATCCATAATCCTGTGATTGATTGTGCGGCACTTTAACCTACAGGGGGCCCCCCGCTGTGCCTTCAATTGACCTGCATCACATTCACTTAAACAGTGGGGGGGGGGGGGGGATCCTCCCGTGGTGAGGAATGAAGGAGCGTCAGAGGGGAAGGAGCGGCGGCCTCTCTGCCACTGGGCTTCACACCGAGCACGGGAGGGAGTGCTCGTTGAAATGAACGACGTGGAAGTTTTATATTAAAGAGGAAACATGTGGCTGCTGTGTTGTTCAACCACGGAATCAGCCGGTCAGTGAAAAGAGTTCTGTCGTGTGTTGTGTGCTGCTGCTGCCGTGTGCGTTCTTTCCTAAAGAGCTTGTGTTATTTCATCACATTTGTGTTTTGTGCGCCCATGAAAAGCAGTGAAATGAATTCCTCCTCAAAGGTATGCTAATGGAGTCTAAAGCCTGCACCACAATTAGGGCCACTGAGGGATTCGTGTTCCAGTCTTAAAGCTCAGATTCAGTATTTCTTATGATCTACGCTCAAACGGTGGGTAATTGAATCTCTTTGAGGAACTAAAGACCAACTTAAGACCAAATGTATGAATAGAGTAGCTGCTTAAAGTAATATTACTATACTCGACTTAGTTATTTAAGTCCATGACCAAACAGTTGAGGTCAATGTCATCAGCTCTTAGTGCAACACAGGTTCAAAGGAACCGTCTTCCTCCTCCTAGGTTTTCTTTAATGAACACTTTTATATAATTAATAAAAATCACAGTCTCAAAAGTATTTTACTGTATTCACTGCAAATAGAAAAACTTTTGTTCAGATAATTGATTTGTTTCATAATTATTTTGTCAATATTTCGAGCTTGACAAAGAATCACAAAAAAATAAATCATACCAAGTCAAAATCCTATATTTGTTTGCCAACTAATTATCTCTCATTAAAATAATTGCATTACTTGTAATTCATAACTAAGACAAGCATTTGTCCCGTTGCTTTTCAGTTACCAGCAGATGTTTATTTATTCTTTCTATAAAAGCTGCTTTTTATTTAGCGCTTTTATCGAACACTGCAAGATTTTTAGGCAAAAATCAACTCATACAATGAACCACTGGCTCTTTATACAAAAAAAGAATCTCTACTATGTATACAATGTTTTAGCAGTGTATACTTGAAGTACTTGAAGTATAAAGTAGTAGGGTTGAGATTAGTAGAATAACATGTTTAAAAACTTATCCTGTCACCTTGGTAAACAAATTCACTTCTAACAAACTCACACTTTTTCTCAGTCTTTGCTGGGAGACAATTCCGACACCAGTGAGACTGGGAGAGAATAGAAACGTTCTTTGAAGCAGCTTCCCGCTGCCGTTGGGAAGGTGGAAGGGAGGAAAGTATTTTTGTCAAAACAGGTAACCCGGAGCTCGGCAGGATACACAGGGCTCCTCCTTAGATCCCAGAGACTCTAATAACCCTTTAGATTCACAAATCCCCTCCTCTGCTGTCTAACATAAAACCTCAGAGAGCTAATCTGGATAGCAAAGGACCTGCGTGCCCTTGTAGAGGAGATCTATGCTCGTCAGGCAATCGAGGTGTTTTCCTTTCTGAATCCTGTATTCTCCGCTCAGAGTCGACCTGCCTCTTGCACCACAGGGGGTTTGAAGGGATTCACAAAGCCTTTTCAATCATCGGCCTCACACTGAACTTGTTTACCCTGAGCTGTGAAATCCAATGCGGTCAACAGGGGCTGGCAGGTGCTGCTGCCTCGTATCTTTTAATTAGACTTTTCTGACCAGAAACAAAGACCAAACAGCTAAAAAGGGAAACAGCTCGAAAACAAACTTTTACTTTTTTTCGAAGAGAGGGACCTCTAGTGGCCACGTTAAGTACTGGTGTCCATAGCAAGCAAAAGCTGGAGCTGCATGTTGTCGCTTGTTAAATGAAGTTTAAATGTTTATCTCACCTGATAGCACATGTAAGGGATGGTGTCACTTAGGATGTGACAACAGAAAATCAACTGGAAGTCTCCACATCTCCAGTTTTTCTCATTCCGATGCTGCAAGTACCAATTAAGAGTTCTTTTCACAGCTTTATCTGATTGCTCATGTGTTTTCCCACTGGAGGGGCCCTCTTCTGAAAACAACGATGCCGCCATTATCCGAGGATCACACTCACATTCCAGGAAAGGGGCCAAGATCGTGTTGTGGGCAGAAAAACCCCGGAATAGAGGTGTTATTTCTTTCTTATGATTTCACTTAGACAATGTGATTACCCCCCCGTGTGACTTGATGCTTCTCTATCATAACAGTGTGTTCCGAGGGGAAACTTGCAAGCTCGCTGCCAATAGCACTGTTATACTGTTTTTGTTTTTATGTTCCTGTGTTTTTACACGGACACACATAAGTACGACAATGAGGGCTGTTACCATGATAATTTAAACTCACACCAAGGCTCCTGCCATGTGTTTGTGTGTTTGTGTGTGTATGTACTTAAAGTTTGATCTAACATTTGTTCTAGCCCAAGGATAAACACACTGCATGTTGGGGGGTAGCACCTTTAATGTGCAGGTGTGAAGTGGTTAGCATTTGAAGCTACAGGTGGCTATTAGGCGGTAAGTGCCCATGAGCAGGGTTGCTGGTTCAGTCCCTAGATTACCCCCGCTGCTCAGGCCTTCCATTGAAAGTATGTAAATTAGTACCAATAAATAAAATAGACAAACTTAATTTCCAACCATATTTATTATATTCCCATGGGGCCAGGTTCTCTGTTCCTGGTGATAGCTTCAGGTCAACACTATTAAAAACAGTTCCCAATGTTCAGCAGCACAGATTCATCAAGTTGAACTCGGGGGTGAAGACTCCAGGCAGATTTATTCCACTGCTCTGAGCGAATATTGATCAGTTCTATTCGACCGACTGGATTTGGTGTGAAATGTTGCCGTCATAAACGCTGGTGTTACCACGGCCCCAGCTTCTCTGCTCCTCACTGAAATATAGACTTTGCTGAATCCGTCGAAAAAAGCCTCCCAGGGTGCGGCACCGTGATGAGTTCGGGTCCCTCTCATTCAGCAGGTCCGTCGCCCTCGCTGTAAGTCAAGATGATGTGCTCCTCAGAAGAGTCTCTGCTGCTGGATGAAGGAGAAAAAGTTTTCTGGGGAGTCAACCATTTCTATTTAAACAGCCGGTGAAACAGGAGGGAGTTTATATCCAGCTGCCTTTTTCCCGTGACCGGTAATTGTCTGTCATTATGGGACCCGCCCCTCAGGTGCTCCCTGGGTCCCTTCAGATAAGACCGGCGGAGCAAGGGGAAGGAACACCAATTCCCAACCAGTGAGTGCACAATGAGCGACACACACAAGCAGCCCAGTGCAGGACCCGTCTGCACGGCAGCTCCCAGTCCTTATCGGGATGCTCCAGCCGGCCCCTCGGAGCCTCGCTAAACACATATCGCAGAATACTTCCTGTTAAATTCGACTCCACGCGGGAGGATACACGTGTGCAAAAGAACCTTCACTAATGTACATTTGTGTGGTGGAGGTTTTTCCAATTTGCATTTAGATTTCAGAATCGAACTCCAATCCCCCGAGCTGCCTTATTTTCTACCGGTAGTCCTCAAGCCCCATCAGCTCTTTTTTTAGATTCCTCCCTCCGACACCGGAGCAGAGTTTGACCCTGCAGGTTCCCAGGTGGAGTCGGGTGAAGGGAAAGTTTTAAACTGTGTAATGTTGTGGATGGAACGTAATTTCTTAAAGTAAAGCAGAGTTCAATCCCGGCCAGGAGATGAAAATGCAGAACAGAAATCTTAAAGCGACTGGGATTTAACCCCGCGCCTTAAATTAATGTATAAGAGAGAAAACAGCAAATAAGCTATTTCACAGCTGAAGAACTGCAATGAGAAAAAATAACATTGTCACCTACTAGTGTGGAATTAACAGATATTAATAACCTGTCAAGCTGAGACCTTGCCTCACCCTCCTACCTCCATTACTGCTCAGAGGAAACTGCAGTTTTTTCGTTTTTTAAAGAATAACAACTAACAAGGAAGCTCCTGTGGGAATGTGCAGTATCTGCTGCCATTATAAAGCATCTTCCAACATAATTAATCTCTGGAAACTTTTTGGGGGAAGTTTACCATCTTGTCCTCATCTTCAGTCAAAGGAGCAGCACAACAACAACTCTGGTGATGTCATGACTCATCCCCCTGTGCTGCCTTTGCTTTTTTTAATCTTTTAATGACGCTTGGTGGTGTCGTATGTTGAATATAGAATATAGATTACATCCCAGAGCCCATTTCACCTCATTTATTGGCATGTAAAATATATATAAATGCAAATACACTATACATAAACAACACAAATGTATTTTAGGTTAAACAAATGTCTGATCAGCTCTTTCCACTGCAACATATAGAGTTCAGATTCCAAAACAAAAAAACTGTACCCAAGGACATGTGGTGTTAAACCCAGAATAATATTGCAGCTGCCTTAAAAACACTTAAAAAGATAAAAACATTAAAATAATAGAACCCTCAAAAAGTGGCATTAAAACGTAAATTATTAAATAACTGGGACAGTGTAAAAAAGATAATGCATGAGGATAACGATTAATATTTAATAAAGAAAACCCTTAAATGCTTTTCAAACGCACATCACTGAACCTCTGTCAATTAAAATGTTCTATAATTGAAATGTTCAACACATACTTTAGAGTTTTATCCATCTGGAATCATTGTGGAATGTAAATATTTCCGTGGTGATATTTACCATTACCCGAGGTCCATGCATGCAAATGAGATTCACTTTGAATAAGGTCTCACACATTTCTGACAGTAGATCTCACAGCCTCGGAGGAAACCTCTGGCCCGTGCTGCAGGAGTCTTCCTGGAGATAGACGGGGCGGCTCCACAGATCCGTGCCTGCAGGCCGGGATAATGCCCCGGCGCTGATTTAAATCTTTGACTCAAATCCCGGCCTTGTTTGAAGTCGGGTGCCCTCTCACTGTGCTCGCGTCTCCTCCGGGTTGCAGGTGTCTGGTCATGATACCGGCCTGGGAACGCGAACACAGATAAAATGAACTATTACCCAGGATTTGATTGAACTGTCGGCTCCGGCACTTTGTCTCTCATCTTTCCCTTCTTCTTCTTCTTCTTCTTCCTCTTCTTCTTCTTCTTTTATGACAAACTGACAGGGTTGTGTTTCTTTCAGTCCATTCTGTGTTCTAACAATAGACAACTGCTATAATAGCCTTGAGGAAATAATAACAGACAAGGTTCAGCCCTGCGTCGTTTATTATCTATTTATTACAGAAACATGATTTAGAAGTCGTGTCGCTCGTTTGTATTGCTGACGTCTGTCTGGAGAGTTTAACCCTTGAGAAACGAGCAAAGAGGACAAATCAAAACCTCTGGTTCAAGTCTAATCACTTATTTTTCCTTTCAATTAAGTGCAACAAAATTTAAATGAAGTAAAAGGACGATGCCAAAGGAAACTACTCGTGCAGGATCTGTTCTAATCTGAGTTTTGACCTCTGGACACATGTTAAATGAAACCGTGTGAATACAGTTTGCTGGGATTTGATCTGTTTTGGTTCCCTGGCAGTTTCCCGTGCTGTTAAAAGTGTGTTTGCTCTCACACCCCCTCGTTTATTGTGAGCGCTCCACAAGGTGGCGTATAGTCGGGGGGGTTAGACACACTTAGCTCACCTCTCCTGCGGCTCCAACGCCACAGGCTCCATTCATCTTCATTCCCAGTTCACACCTGGCGCTCGGTCTCTCCATCCATTCATCTGCAAACATCACAGTCAATATGGAGCCCCCCCCGCGCTGCAAGAGAATTGATTTCTGTTACAAACTGTGCGACAGCCTCCGCGGCACAAAGCAGGGATTGCTCAGCTATTAGTGATTTCATTCCACGTGGTGCACACCTGCTTTTGCCGCATGTGAAGTTAAAATCCTGCAGGTTGTGAGTGGAGAAGCCAAACGCCACAATAAAATCCCTCGATTGGCTTTAAAAATCAATTTGTGAAAACAGCATTTAAAATTCACCCCTCCAAAAAAAAAAATGCTAAGATGGTAGCAGCGTGTTAGTAAAGCAGTTCACTGGGGATTCACTTAACCAAATATCTCTCTGGGAAGCAGACTGCCTCCAGCGCTACATAACTTAAACATAATTGAGTGCCACGTCTTTAGGCAAATATTACTCGGATAAAGGCACATTTGAAATTGAGCTCACGCATTAAATCTTGTGTGAGCAACTGTGAGACGATTTACAGTTGCATCAGAAAGTAGTCGGAGCCTCAGTATCTCATCTCAGGCCAGGACACAGTGTGTGTCAGCAGGGCGGCCGGGACTATGGACTGACTGGAGATCAGTCAGGGCATCATCTGCCGACTCAGACTCAGGAACAGGCCAAATCAAACACATGAAGGGAATATGACCGTTTAACGGGTTCATCCACACAAACATAAAGAGCGCGGGTCTATTTCAGGTTGGGTCTTTTCAAAGAGAGAAAGCAGGAACACGGAGAAGGAACCCACATGATTGATTGATTGATTGATTGATTGATGTCAGATTTGTGGATACGAAGCTGTAGAAGTGACCTGAGGTAATTGAGCCGTAGCCAAAAAAGACTGTGAAGACAACTCTGCCTCTCAAAGAGCTGTTTACCTGTTGATCTATATGTTTGGTGAAGCTCGACTCGAGCTGGGATTGTCGATAGTATTGGCGCTGGAGAAGCAGTTAAGGCCCCCCCCGCCCGCTACATCTAATTCTGATTGTGGCCCCCGTCAGGGCTTCGGTCCATCAGGAGACAAAGGTTCATTTAATTCCTCTTCACCTTTGGTCTAATCCCCTTCGGAGCTTTGCTCGACCTCCTGCTCCGATAGGAAGCCGAGCTGAGGCTGACACGGGGGAATGACCACTCTTCAGAAACTAATTGAAAGCTACAGTTTTAATACCTCAGAACTCGACTCTCTCTCTCCCCTGACAAACACACGAGCAGGTGCACATTAAAGGACAAGAAAGGAAAAAAGGGTTTGAAAAATAATTAAGCATAAGTACAGAAACTACACAGATGTAAAACCTCACTTATTATTTAATATCTTTGTGATTTATACGTATGGAAATCTGCTGGTGATTAAAACGCGTCTGTCCTTCCGACCGCTGAAGTCAAACGTTCCTGTTGCTGTGTTTAATAAGTTAAGAGGAAAAATATTTAAAAATGTCCATGAGGATGGATAGAAAGCATTTCTGATTTTAGAAAGAGGAACTTTTTCTCAAACTTGTCCAGAAACTTGTGTTGTATTTGGCTTAAAGATACAAACTGCAAACACATCTCTGGAACAGAGTGAGATGTTCTTCACGGTGAAATATCCAGGGGGTGAAATGCAATGTGATCCCAGAACCCTCCGATATTGTGTGTGTGTGTGTTGGATAATATGTATAAATATATGAAATTCAATATGAAAACCTGACATGAGCGTCTTTGATGTCCAGCTGATTGGACATGCAGCAGCATGTAAACCCAGATGAAGAGCCGGGTAGGAGCCTGAAGAGTACACACTTTTTATTTCCAATCAGAAGTTAGGGTTTATTTTGTGAGACTAATGCAATGCTGTGAAAAGTAACGGCCTCATGGAGCCGGGCAATAACCTACTTTTATTAACAAACTATGATTTTACAGCCAATTGCGGCCGAGTGTCAGAAACACTGACACCAGAGCACATGTGGAAGTGAATCTGAATGTTTCTTTTCAAGACTCATTCATTGGGTGTCAGGTGTTAATACTCTTCCACCTCATAGTTCATCACTTCTATTTTGCACCAGTAACATCTGGAGATCATTTCTAGGGGGTTGCAATATGCTTTTGGAGAAAAAATGACATATTTCAAAATAAAATTTCATATTTTAGACTAGGAATCCTTTATTTTTTTACATTCTTTGTCTGTACCAGTGATCTGCTTGTGTGTTTGTAAGACAGGAGGTCCAGGGTCACATAAGGGTGTTTTGAAAAAGTCCATAACTGTTTGAGAAAATGTCTCTTGCATGTTCGAGCACACAATCCTTTTTCACCTTCATAAAACTAAGAAGCTAAATCTATCCGACGTGGTTCAACACTGTTGTGTTTACTCTGTGGAAGTTCAGCTGTGAAGGTTGTGAGTGATCAAAGTTGGAGGAGTTATATCATCGCTAAAACGCTTTTCAATAACAACAACAACAACAACACTCAAAAATAAAAATATCTTTCAGAGAGAAATATTTCAACACATTTTGTTTGGCCTTCAGGAATCATACGCTGCATTTTGCTGAGAGATTATGTGAGAAACCTCGTGTTTATGAGAAACCTCCTCTAGTTAAATGACATCCAGGTATGTTTCCTATGAGTTGACTACATTCTCTGTGAGTCATCGTCCCCTCAGACGCTGTGAGCTCATCGTCTAGGTGTGAACGGCAGAATGTGCTTTAGAGAATCAGCGGGAATTGGGAGCCATAATGGAGACAATTTGAAATCTAGCGAACCTCTCCGGGGAGCAGTGTTTCATTACCGCAGTCATCAGAGTATCATGATGCCATCTCGTCTTCTACCTTCTGTCGGAGCTGGGACTTCCAGCCGGGGGAATTAAGTTAGGCCCCCAATCTATATGTGTAGGAGGAAAGCATAGAGGTGGACTGTGGCTTGTATAACAACTAGGAGGAGAAGATCTGCTCTGAATTAAACCTGTAGACAGACAGGAAGAGGAAGGAGTCCACACCCGAGCAGTATGAAGAATAGAACAAAATAAATTAAGGTTTATTACACTGAGGCCAAACTACAAGGACCAAGAGGCAAACTACAGAAAGACGTGTAGAGGTGAAAAGGACACGAGTTCCAGAAATATGTCAATAATCTGTCTCTGTCTACAAGCAGAAAAATATAACTTCTCTAAAATTTGTTTGAGCATTTTACATGTGACGTGTTTTCATGGATTTCTTTTGAAACAGACAATTCATTTTCCGCCAGACTCTTGACTTCAGGGAGAATAAGTCCGGTCAGTCAGTTCCTCATGTTAAACAACTGTCACTCTTAATTATCTCACTCATATTCTTAATACCCAGAAGGTGGGAACTACTCTCACAGACACCCGTGGTGCTCAGGTCATGAATCCCGTGGATTGTTCAGATCCATCCACTTCTCCTCCTGCAGCAGCACTGGGTCATGGTTTTGGGTCATGGGTCATTTTCCTCTAGTGGCAAATATCCCAGCAGCTATGGATCGAAGTGGGATTGACCTGTAATGACTTTAGTGATCTCTTCATTGTCCTTTAAGTGAATTCATCAGGTCAACCTTTTTATTTGCTCTGTAGTATTCGACCTAAGTGACATCCTCTCATCTTCAGCCATACAAGTGAATGAGGACAGGATATAGAGCAATGTATTGCTTTGTAGAGAAAGAAATCAATATGAAATCAATATGCCAATGTTCAGATACATCAGATATTCATAGTGTCCAGAGGATGTACCATATTGACTGTGATGATCAAAGTCTATTCATTTAATAACACCTGAAGTTATCTAATGACAAAATGGCGGTTTAGCACAAAGTTTGGCTCAGAGATTCATATTCCCCAGACTTTTGTGATCTTCAGACTTTTATATCTTTGGTTAAGAACCGAATTTATCCAAACCTGTGGTTGAACAAAGTCTTTTTTATTCAGATATGGCATTTGTTAACTTTTGGTGACCCCTGATTTTCATCAGTTATCTTTTCAAATGTCAACGTGTGAAAATGCTTCGGTTCCTTTGGTGCAGTTTAGTTTGAGTTATTTTATAGATCAGTGATTTGTAAAATGGAAAAGACTTGGATTTGATTTCTTCTGAGAAAGAAAAATAAAGACAACCATTTCCCCCCCACTCTTATGAATTGGCCTCGTTATTGTCAATCATTGCGCACTTTGACTTTCAGGGCTTGAATTACCAGAAGTCACCTCTGATAGTTCAGTAGTGCTCCTTCACAGAGGAGGCTTGTTTGTAGTTTTTTCGAGAAAAGCAACATAACACTGGATGGAAGGAAATAGATGATGTACAACCTGCAACAACAGGGAGGAAATTGAAAGTTAGAAAAATGCTTTGACAAGGCTGATTTGTGTGTTTCTCTTTTTTTTCCCCCTCGTTGCCTCGAGTCGTGTTCAGCCGAGTCAAACAAGCTCAGAACGGGGAAAACGGTGAGAGACAGACAAGGAGAAGTAAAAAGAAAGAAGGTCAAAGACAGTTGAGACACAGTCACAGATTGTGTAGAAGGGACTTTGAGGTAGATGTTGTAGTTTAACCAGGCTGAGCTTGTGCTGTGAAGTGTCAAAATTGAATTATTGTAGTTTTGTGGAACTTAGTGTGATTTCTTGCATTTCCTGGAAAGCAGCGAGACGGAGACGTGTCTCCAGGACGAGTCCTCTCAGCGGTTCCAGCTTCAGACAGTCGACGTCTTGTGATGGAAGCAAACGACTCAGCTCCATTTCTGAGACACGTGCACATGCACATTGTGGAGAGAGCCGCATAATTTCCCTTTTATCGCTGTCATTCTTATAATCATTATTATTAATGAGATTCTAATCACCAGCTCATGTGTAATTGTTGTTGTTTTAGAGTCTAATCATTGATTTGGTCCATATTCACTGCTCTTGAGTAATGGTGTGATGGTGTTTAAATTATATATTAATAGGTTGAAGCATGTATTTTAATCAATGTAATTAATTTTGACTATTGTTGATTATACACTTGATAGTTTGGAGCCACTTGGAGGCAGTGAGGTCCAAGTGAGGGGACATTGTAGGTGATCATGGAGGAAATGTCTGTCTCTGGTAAACACTGCATGATATTGTATTAGATTGGAATATGTCTCTGTCTCTTATGTATTTGCTCTACAGTTTCTCCCTAATTGACCATTTGACTGAGTGTAAACCCTGATGTAGTGTCACACTGAAGCTGATGATATGTGTCAAAGTATCAGCATCGATTGCTTAATGAACAAGGCCGTTAAACCTCCAGCATCCACCGGGGGAGAAAGCACCAGACATGTTGATAGTGCAATTGTCCTTCACTTTCTCTCGTCGGGAATACCGATCGTGTTTTTTCCCCTTTTCCTCCTGCTCCCCCCTCGCTGCGACAGGCCCACGTTAGAGCTGCTAAATAGACTTTGATTAACTCGTCAGTGAATTCCTTCTTAATGTCGTGAGATGTAACCGGGACGAGCGAGCAGCCTCTTCTCACGTCAGAACACGATCCCGTGAAGTGTTTCCCCACTTGTTTTTCAATTTCCCTCTGTGTGATTTCTCCAGCTCCATCGGCTTGTAGATAACACGAGTATCTGTTTCACTCACAGTGAGAGGATGCTGCCGCGGCTGATTGGGCCATAAAGTTTTACCAACATCACAACTGCTTTAACGGAGACGGTTTTTACTTACGAGGATTTAACTCGTCAAAGAGAAGGTTCTTCACTACGAACACAGATCCTGTTACAAGGCCACGGATTTCAACACGTTGCAGCTTTTGGTGAAATGTAATAAACTGTTTCATCTTGTATTTCAAATAAAAGATTGTTCTGTGTTCAGCTGTGATTCAGCGTTAAAGATCCTTTAAATGTCCTTTTTCCAGAAGCTGCAAGATTTGAATGCAAATGGGTGAAAACACTGAAACATGATATACTTATATTACACATATACTTTATACATAATATAGTACGCTCAAAGCTGCACTCAGGTACACAGACCTAACAGCTCAGCTTTACATCTGTATAATGGTATTATTATGTATGGTTCACCTGTATAATGGGAATAATGCTGACAACTAAATAGCTGCACAGACTGTGAAGCAGTTTTCGAGGTTCTAGTTTCCTGTTTGAGTCGTGTTGTGTTATTTCCCTGTTTTGTTTGATCATCGCTTCTGCTGTGAGCGCACGGCGAGCGGTAAACTGCTTTGTTTGTCAGGGCCTTTTATTAACAAGTATAAAAAGGTGCATTAAATGTCATGATTCTATGATGAATTTCTCCCAAAAGCAAAAACCCCATTAAACCTTTTCCCAGAAGGTTACATTTTCCACGGGAAAGGGGCCTGAAGGAGAAATCAAATTCCAGGATAGCGGATCCCGCAGGTCCTGTGGAGACTGTCACCTTCTGATTAGTTCTTGTGTCTCTCTGCTCGGTGGCAGACAACAGGCGCCCTGCTGTGAATAATTAAGGTTTGCAGGCAACGCGTTCTCCCTGTTCCCACGGCGGGATCAGGAGAACGTGCCGCCGGTGAAGACGTGCATCCCTGCGTGTCTTTAGAGCTCCGACTCGCTGAGATCAGACAGGTTGAGACATGTTTAGCAAAACCAACTCTCTGAGCCCCCCCCTCCCCCCCCCCCCCCGCTGACTTCACTGCAATGCAGCTCAACTTTCACTAAGCAAATTTGGCTTAGTGAAAAGCAAAAAGTAGGAGCTCATGCAAAGTTGAAGCTTAATTCAGTAACTGACACACAGCTTTGCTAAAACAGATGCACCTTTTGAAAACCTTGTTCAAACAAGCTTTTATTGATTGACATATTAATATGAAATTGTCAGTTATGACACAGTAGGATTTGAATATACTTATATTTGTTATGGTGCGTAACTTCACTTTACTACAAAAAGTACCAGAAAACTAAAAAGGTGAATATCCCAGTGGCATCGATACACACTCTCGACCAATCACGAGTCAGTATCAGCTGTCATCCTGTTTATGTGGCATCAAAATACTACTTGAGGATATCAGTCAAATTCAAACTTGAACATACACGTGTGTGATAAGAACTATACCTTAAACCATCTTTGATAACAATTTCATTTAACATGCTCTTAACATGGAGAGGCTAGGGAACTATACTTCAACAAGCCACCAGGGGGCGATCAAGATGATTTGGCTTCACCTTTAAGAAGCTGTCATGTCCTTTATCGTTGCAAACAGTGACATTAGAATTAAAGAAAAACAGAGAAACATATACAAAGACTTAGTTTATCGCATTATTCTGCAAATTCAACTTTTATCTTTTATTTTTGTTTAAATACAAGATGTACAGATCTTTGTCTGTTGCTTGAAGGAGACACACGGTGGTGATGGTTGCATTTCTCCAGTCACATCACCAGAAAAAGACATGATGGATTTTTACAGCTTTGGCTGAAATACGGGAGGAGAACTCCAATGTGCTCCTTCAAAATAAAAGTAATGCTCCTTGAGTCTCTCAGGGAAGTGACAGACAGCAGTTTACATTATTGCTGGATAACAGAAACACATTTTTACATTAAGTGAAGCCATCATGTGAGGTTTCTGTTGGACTGAATCACCCTGTGACTTGACACACAAGACAAAGACAAAGTGTTAATCTTCTGGGACTCTGGACACTTTGTGCTGTAGTGATGGGAGCTGGTCTTCAGCAGCAGCTTCAACAGACCAGATCCAGACTGAAGCGCTGAACTCACTGACGGCAGATCAGCGTTGAGACGAGATCATAAAAAAAACAAAAACATTTTGGAGTTTGGATGGAAAAGTTTGCTAAGTGCACATAATGACTGCTCTTTCAAGACAAGTGCTTTAAAGTCCAATCACGCCCAGTTGTAAACCAGTGAGATGAGGTCAGGACACAGGGGGGGGGGGATGTCATCACATTTAACGGCTGTAGTTGATCTGGTAGCAGCATTTTGTGGTTAAATAAAAAGAAGAAGAAGAAAGCGGATTAATTTGATCCTGTTATGCCGCACAAATTGATGTAATAGAAAAAACGTTTAGATTATAAACTTCACAGACAAACTGGAAAGTGAGTCTACGACTGTGACGAGATAAAATAAATAGATATAAATACCATAAAACAGAGGGTCGTTATGGAAGAGCCGTTAAACTTTACAGCTGGACGTTAATGGGCCATGTGTCCGGAGTGACTGGTGTGTTGTATCACAGGCAGACACGCACACAGTGTGGATGTGTGCGTCTCTCGTTTCCAGGCACTGTGGTCGGATTGGCTGTCCGGCTTCAATGGTGACGGTGAATAAGTGATGCTTTGAGGAGAAGTGAGAGGATTCTGTGTTTCAGGAAGAGCTGCCTCGAAGTTACAAAAGGTTCAGGGCGAGCTTCACGTGTCTGTGGCGTGAAGTTTCACAGGAGTCGTGTTCCAAAGTCTCGTTCCTGCAACTTACGGGAAGTCGAGGAAACCCACGGAGACACAGGGAGAACATGCAAATGCCAGAAATGGACTTTATATAAAGATGGATGACACGATAGATCTCAAAAAGTGATGCCAAAGTGTCTGGATTGACCCCCTAGTGGCTGGCTGCAGTATAGGTATAGTCATAAATCCTACCTCCTCCTTGTTAGCAGAGGGGACATGAACCAAATCAAACCTATCAAATTATTTTTATAGTTCTTCTGATGTTTAATTATTTATTTTACGCTATAAAAACAGTGTTTGTATCGGCAGGATTTCAATACTGCGGCTGAGTCCTCAAATCCTTGTATCTATATATATATATATATATATATATATATATATATATATACTGTCTTTGGTATAAATGCAGTCAAGGCTCCTTTCATCGTAGTGCCTCCATTTCTACAACATCCTTATTCACACTGGCCTCCATGTCAACCAGCTTCGCCTTCAACTTTCTTTCTGCTCACAGGAAACAGAAATCAGCCTTACACTCTTTTTCAAAAGTTCGAAGACTCACTGCATTGCACCTCCAGAATCAAATGCATGTTTCAATTACCCGACAACACAACTGTTCCTCATGTATCAAGAAAAAAGCCTGAACGTGCCGGGTTTAACCGCAGCAGCTCCGGTGAGAATGTGCAATGTGATTTGTTTTTTGTTTAGTTTTTTTGTTCCACCTGAGAATGAGGACGGGGAACTCACGGGAGATTTACCAGCCGCCGCTCACGTCTCTTTAAGCGGATGCATAAAGAGAGCGTGCTTAATGATTTATTACCTCGTGCCGCCGTGAAAATCAAAATGGATTTTAGAATCTGCTCAACTCTTAAATCCAGACCTGGAGGAATGTGATTTATGAAAGTGACACAGAGCGAAGCCCCGTGTGTTTCCCTCTGTGTGTCTCAGCAAGCATGTGTGAAATGGCACGTTGGCCTCATTAAGCTCCTTCACGTTATGTACAGTGCCGCGCATTCTTTTTCCCAGAGTGTTTTTCATTAAATGCTGTTTTCCACGTCTGCTATCTGCCTGTCTCATTACGCTACTTAACCAGGATGGATCACAGACACGTATCCGTTCACCGAGTCACTTATGCAAATGTTAAAAACCGCCGCACGGCATAATAAAGATGTAGACAGCCTGCGTTGGGATAAAATAAATAAATAAAAGGTTGCAGGTCGCGCTCGGCTGCACTGATGTTGACGAGAAGCCACGGACGTGTCACATGTTGGAGTCAGATCTGATGTTTGAGCAAAATGATTGATTCCAAAAGATGGAGCAAATAAATAATAATAAAAACCCAAAAGCAGGAAATAAACAACTCGTTGGTGCCTGAGCAGAGAAAACACAAAACACACCCGAGTCCCAGAGAAGGGGAAACGCTGTGAAGCAGTCAGGGGCAAAATCTACCTCTCATAAAGAATTAAACCTTTTTTAAAGGAACATGATGATTTCCTCTCGCAGGTCTAAGTGTGGAGATGTGTGTGTGTGTGTGTGTGTGTCCCCCCCCCCTTGCTCTTTGAAACAAACTTTATCCTGCTGGTGTTCAGACACCAAAACAAGTTTGGATGCAGAGTTAGGACGTATTGAGAGTTTCTTTTAAATGTGGAACAGAAATTAAAAGAAAAATCTTGGTTTTATTCCATTCTGTATTTGTTTGAATTGTCAGATTTGTCGTCACATTTATCGCTTGATTAAATTTGGATTTGTTTTTCAAAATAAACTAACTTGGAGCTCAGTTCATACCGAACTAAAAGAGGTTGCTTGAGAGCACCTACCTCCACCAAGGCTAACGCTCTATATCCCTATAGTAAATGAAGTGAAAACGAAAAAGCCCTGGATTCACCCTGTTTATCTGGATCCACTCAACATTTAATGGGCTCTTCAATAGGTCACGGCCGACTTCTCCACAAAGTGGGATGGAAATCAGTTCGGTGGTTTTCGAGTAATCCGACTTTCAGACGGACAAACAAAACAAAAAGCCACGAGAAAACGAGAAGCTTGAATTCAATCAAGCTGCAGCAGATTGCACAGGCTCATATGGATCAGGCCTCTAAATATGCTTTTATGTTTTTTAATCAAGGTTCATGCATTATTATCATGAAAATTGTCGAACACGTTAGAAAACGTTGAAGTATGTTGAAATAAAACAAAGATCCTGAATCCACCCAGAGCAGAACACAACGTCCTTGATGGAGATAATAACAATACGCTTGTTTCAGTTGTGAGTGTGGACTTCAAACCCTTTGGGAAATAATAACTAATTAATCCAACTTCACTTGTAAACACAGGTTGAGATCAAGTGTGTGAATATGAATCTTTCACTGTTGTTGTTCCCGTCCAATAAAAAAATCACTCGTATGAAACCTCACTCTTTGTCGACAAAAGGGAAAAACTAAGTGTTTTTGGAAACAGCGGCTGAAAGGTGTTCGGAGTGAATCCATTGTGTTGTGCAACCGCTCAACCAGCAACTGGGAAGAAGTGTGTGTGGGGGGGGTTCCGGGCTTTATTAAGCATCAGGCGACAGAATCAAATTTCATGGTTTGGTTTACTCAGCCTCGACAGTGCGTGAAAATGGCCACTACAGAATGATGTTCCTTTTCATTTTCCCAGGCGCACATGACGCACGGTGCAGGTTGAAGAAGTAGCCGATCCCCGCCGCTCTACAACCAGACCCCGGCCGCTCCTTCATCACCTCCATCTTCCTCCATCTTCCTCCTTCATGCAATCTCCTCACATCCCTTGTTTTTTTCACCCCAGAGGGACAAAAAGGAAATTTAATGCACCTGATGAAGCCGTATGGAGGAAGGAGGAAAAATTCTGCCAACACAGAGAGTATAAATGCATCATTTCTTTGCAGTTACCTGTGAATCCCTTCAAGATAAATGACACTTAATGATCCCAAAGCCCCTCACGAGGGACACGAAGGAGCTCCTGAGCGGAATTAGCTGCTCGGGAACATCCTGTATTTGTGTCTTATCCATTTTTCAGCAGGAACAAAAACAAAAAAAAACTCTCACACTCTTTACACTGCAGTTATGTTGGATCTAAAGTGCAGCCGCTGTGAATGTAGGGCAACATGCCTGTGTTGGCAAACACCGCCGCTCTGTTTATGTACAGCAGGATGAACACATGATGTTTGAAAGTGCAGCTTCGGGTTCGGTGCAAGAAAAGAGAACGAGGAACGATTCAACACTGACAAGCTACTATTTTCAGAATCACGAATAAAACTTTCCATCTCGAAGCCGGAGAAACCTGGAACCAGTGCTCCCACTGCACCGACACCTCACGCAGGAGCCCACCTCCTGTCAGCTAGAGCAACGTTACGCAACGTTACCTCCTGAAAATAGTTCCTCCTCAGCCTGAACGCCTGCTCCTGTCACTGGTGTAATTGCAGCCCAGCGACTTCAAGAGGAACGTTGAACTAAATCAGGTGAAAAAATAATTAGACTTCATTAAAAACTTAGAGTTAATCTTCAATATTCAGGGAGGAAACTTTGTCAAATATGAAGAATTGTAAATATTCTTCTACTTCTGGTTCAGGAAGCTGGGGATCATGGGTAACTTACCACTTACAGATATGTTATAGGAATATGTACATTTTACAATAATTGTCCTGGGTATATCTTTCCTATTAAAACAAAAAAGTTACATACAAATACAGGAAAAACCGAAGTAGATTTCCATTGGCCCTGTCAGGAGATGTTTCCAGGAGGATTCGAGGATCAACTTGGCGTTAATGGACTCGTCTGTTTTTCGTGTCCCTGATTAAGTATTCTGTGAGTCTGCAGGCTACATTAACTCCGACTGCGCCTCACTCTCCACTTGCACCTCCATGCATCCTTAATCCACTCGCTTCTCCTGCAGCCTGTTCTGGTGTTGCCTTGGGCGGCCACTCATATCCTCTCACAGGTGAGAGTGTGTGTGTGTGTGTGTGTGTGTGTGTGTGCACAGACTCAACCGTCAGCCCACTCACGCACACACACTCTCTCTCCAGCTCTGGCACAGTTTGCTGAGTTTTTTTTATAAATATCCTCCTCGTCTCTTTTTGTTCCTCTTTTGTGAAAATCAACTTTTCTTTCCGCCGTGGCCACTTATCTCTGTGAAGCACTTTAAAATCTTCTTTTGCAGCCTCGATGTGAAGTCTGAATCTAACCTCAGGGGACCTTATTACCTACAGCCCCCCCCCCCCCCCCCCCCCCCCGCCCTGCAAAGATTGGATTAATTAAAACATGAAATAATTTGAGGGCTTAATCAAGTTACAATGGAAAAAAAACGAGAAACAGCACAAGGGAGAAAAAATTGCAGAGGTGTTAATTTTAGTCTAATATTGTAAAGTGGGTGCACAAATAATTATAATGCTTAAAAGTGTTTTTACACAAAACTATATGTAACAGCAGAGAACCAACTCTCAAAAACGAACACTCGAGTCAAATAATTGTTCTTTCCTTCTCTGGCTTAAATCATATTTTTATATAATTTAATTCTTGACCTCATTGAGATAAATTCCTTTGTACGTGTATTTCTCTTCATCTAGTTTATATCGCTAGATGGAAAAAGAGATTTTCACAAGTATAAAATATTAAAATCACATTCAGCTCTGATATAAAACAGATTTAGCAAATTTAATCCACCGTTTCCCGACTTAATGCCACATTTATGAATGATACATTATACACTGAATTAAATATGTATATATTACTGCACTTGGCAAACATACACTTCATTCTCAGGTTTCAGAAAGCAATGCCATATTTGAATCGGTGCTGTGGTGATGCCGCCCTCCAGAATAAGAGTAAACAAAGTGTAATTCCTAGTCACCATTAGTAAGCAGGAAAACCTGGACGCCATCTGGTTCCCCCTGCTCACCACTAGCTACAAATTTCTCTGAGTCCTTTCCCAGGAAGGGAAATAAGTCCCCGGTTCCAGAGCAGATGCCAGTGAGCTCTATGCCTACAGACATCCAGCAGCGGCAAATCAGCAATAACAAGCAGCAGCAGGAGGCTACATGCATTGGACAACAGCAACAGACAGTGGCGTTTGCTGCGAGAGGTAAATAATATTCAGATCCCAGTATAATTACACGTGGCTCACATGGAGTGGGCACACAAACAAACCCGGGGAGAACGGGTCGGGGCAGGAAGGCGGCGAGCGGCAGATCCCAGAGCAGCTGCTTTAACAAGAACCTCAAAAGGGAAACGCTGATTGGATCATAACAGGGAAATAACTGAGGATGGAATTCATCCACCACAAAGAGACGGGCACGACTTCAGGGTGAATTCTTCAGAACATGAACAAAAAGCTAACATCACAAATACAGTCGGAGCTGAGATGCAGTTTGTGTTGCTGCGGAATCTGAAATGCTGGAAGCAAAGTTACCCTTAACATCTGACTCAGCTTTGACTTCAGAAAGTCGTGGTTATTTCCATTTTGGAAGAAATTGGCTGAACATGCTGCTTTAAATGATGTGTTGGAACCAAGGGGAAGTCAAACTATCTTTATTTCACGTGTCTTTAAATGTGCAGCTTCATTTTTTAGCTCTATTCAAACACCATGTGTTATTAAAACAATGATCCTTTTTTTAATCGATTGATTTACTAGCATAGAGAGAAACTGTTGGCTGTTTTTGGTCCGAATTAACATTTCTGATAGTAATTGATTAAGTTGCTAATCAATTATTGGATGTTTGTTAACCCCTGAATTAATTTCCAATTATAGTTAAAAAAAAAATATGGTGTTTTTGGCCTGTCATATAGATGCTAAATTAATTGGAGCTTGTTAATTTCAATATAGCATATACAATAGATATAAATTTAGATATGAGGCAAATTAGCGACATTAGGCATAATGGGGCATAACCTTAATTTAACACATTTTCCAGTCTCTTGTATGTAGATTGATTCTACTTTTGCTTGAAATTGAATAACAACATATGTTTGTATTTCAAATACAGCTTAATACCTCAAAATAACTTAGCTGCACAGTCCCAAGGGGCTAGTTTGTATTTTCCACTCTGACCACTAGATGGCGGCAGAGTGCTTCCTGGGTATGTGTAGTATTTGCACCATCAGGCACAATCGTCACCTCGGCGGCATTAAGACCGGAATGGGGTTTGAGGCAAATTCGCGACATTCGTCCACAAGGGGTTAAATACTTTGATCAAAGCTCACAGGCAAGTTGATTGAATCCCTGTTCTGTGGATGCTTGAGATATATTTGTATTTTATTTGTGCGGAAAGTTTCTCCTCCAACTTTGTTTTCACCCTCTGGCTCCAGATTACAACACAAAGGGCCATTATGGGGATATCATCTCTGATCACCGCGGGGATGACGTGGCACATTAATCACCGCAAAACGGTTCGAAACACACACAGACTGACGCACACGTGCATGCAGATGTGCAACGCCAAGGTGTGTGTGTGTGTTGCGTGCACCGACAGACAGACATTCTAATTTTCAACTAAAGGAAATGATTAGTCTTCATCAGAAAAATCATTGAGGGACCTTAATTAGCACGGAACAGAGAGTTGAGAAAAAAACCTTTAGAGCTTTGCTGTTGTGTAAGTGTGAAAATGCACAGTCGTCCTCTGCTGCGCCTGCATAAAAATGACAAATCGCCCTGGGGCCGCAGTGTTTAAGTCCATCCACACATACCCTCATTGTATCTGAATATATATCTCATTTAAAGTGACTTATTGTATGACCTTCGTGCCTGTGCATTGTAACTGAAGATTAACTAATGACTACTTGTTAAATTCCTCCCAATTTTACGTGGCAGGATAATTAATGAAGTAATTAAGCAATCGGGTATTAGTGCAGAATCATCAGGAATATTCCAGATATTTTTTACTCTCATCTCTTCCTCTGTCTTCTCCTTATTTCCTCCTTCTCTTCGATGCAGGTTATTTCCCTGGTGTTAGCTCCACGTCACCGCCCCAACAAACCCATTCAGCCCAACAAGAAGCAAACCAGCTCAGACCAGTTATTAAACATGCACAGGAAACCACCAAAATAAAAATGTATATCTCTCTGAATCCTTTTTTTGTTGCAACATTTGGAAAAGGACCAGAGGACATTTGCCTGAGGTGAGTCACAGCTTTACTTCACAGCAAGTGTCTCCTGCGGAAATTCATGAAACTGCCATTTCAGCTTCTTTCTAATTGACTGTGATGCAATGCTATGACGGGAGGGGGGGGGGGTTATCTCAGGTGACACTGACCAAGATTTTATTGATGCTATAAAAAACGGGGTGAAACGAGATGATTAACAGCTGAGACTAACTTGTGATTGATCGAGTCCATGAATCGAGGGGATCTCAGTGTCGGGGCTCCACATCACGATCACTACTTATCGCAAAATGACATTTCTAACAAGCGACAGACACAATCGTGAAAAAATGAAAACAAATATCTCTGCACGAAAAGAAGAAGCCACACACGTAGAAGATACTGATAAAGAAATATTTGTTGTTGTTATGAACACGTCCGAGCAAAGACGGAGAAAGTCCGGACCACAGGTCAAGTCTCAAAACCACTATAGAGTCCCACTGCTCACATTTATGGAAAATAAGCCAGTGTGAAATCTGAATTTCCCTCCAAACACAATAAACTCACATGTAGCTGTGTCGCATGTTATAATATCACACTAATAACAGCTGTCCAGTTATCCTGGCCTACCTGCGTCCTGCATTTATATATTTACAAGTCATAAAAAAATTATTAAAATCCTCTTTATGAAGCAAAGCTAAAATAATGGTCCAGCAGCCGCATTGTCATCATCATTATTTGATAAGAGCAGATAACCCGCTGGACTCTGAACATTACGATGTGACTTTGCAGCACAAAGCGGTTTATTATTAATTTTAGTTTTATTCTCTTTATCCACACTCACTGATGCCCTGTGTAATTATGAAGCTGCTGACTTTATGCAAAGTGATGAGAAATGAGCCTGTGATGAGGACCTTGCCCGCAGCGCCCCCGTGGATTTATGTCCTCATCCCGAACACACAACACCCCTCCACATGCAATTTAGATGAGGGAACAGAGGGAAAGGAAAGACATGAAGGAGGGCGAGGGGGGGGGGAGGAAAGAGAAGGAATCCTCTGGATGTTAATAAGGACTATCACAGCAGAGAGTCAGGCCTTATATCAACTGTGTGTGAATGCTTTGGGAGATCTGCCAACAGCCCTGAATAGAACCCTCGTCCACCAGGACTCCTTCAGCTCTCAGGGCCACTGGACTCAACTGTTTCTGCTGCTGCTGCTGCTGTGGAACCACTTTATCTCCACTGTGACCCTGTGGTAAATCTCTCATTTACAACGCCCGGGCACTAACTCGAGGTCAACTCCCCCTTTTGTTCCTCGTTTTATGCACATTGTTTTTTTTTTAGCTTTTCTTTTAACTTATTGAACTTGCTAATGCAGGACGTGTTTAGACTAAATCGTGAATTGGGAGGAAATAACGGCCAAAGTATGAGTCCTGGTTTTGTTATGATCTTGGCTTTTCTTGTTTGAATTTGTTGCTTTAGGTCGAGCTGCAGGTTTTTTCCGTGTTCCTGTTTTATTTATTCTATAGTCGGAATATGTCTTAATATGGTTTAGGGGTATGAGCTGAGTGTGACGGCCCATAGTGAAGCCGGCTCGGTAAATAAATAAATATGGCACTTTCTCGTCTTTTCTAAAACTTGTTGGTTTGTTTAAGGAGGCTGTGACATACATATCTCTATTATGAAAAAATCATGATTGCTTTAATGGTTTTGCCCAATAGAGACCGAACAGTCTCCTTATATTCAATCAAGATGCTTCAATTTACAAACCCATAGATATTAATTTCCTAAATTTGCCTGATTTCATAGATGAGTAGATGATAGATGTTAGAACAAATTCCTAGATCCTCCCCCTGATCTGCAGATTCATTTAAAAGGTTGTTCCCTGATCCATCCCAAACAACTTCAGCCAAGTTTGTGCACTCCCGATGCATGCTGGGACATTTCAGCGTGCTACCTGTTGCTATAGACCCCTCCCACTACCGGCACAACCCAGGGAGGAGCTCATTGATCATCAGGAGGTTCTCAGTTCTCAGTGAACTCCATCCTTTCCACCTCACAGATATTCCCTCAAGCCGCCAACTCAGGCTCGGCCTCTGAAGAGAAGTCAACCGTTGGGAATAAAAAGAAAAAGATAAATAAATTTATGAAGAAAGAACTTGTTAACCTTCCCTTGATCTCAGCCTCTTAGTCGCTATCAAATCTGTTCCTTTGGCCGTGAAAGAAGAATGTGGCATCAAAAGGTCTCAAAGTGGTGGAAGAGAAAAAATAGCTTTGCAAAATTAAAAGATCTTTTAGCGAGGGTGGATTTAAAGTTTCCCCTGAGTGATGATTTCCCTTTGAATTCACGTTCTGGCAAAGTGCTTAGTTTTAATGCAGCTTCACTGAGGTGCAGGGTCTTGAGCTCTAAGGCAGTTTCTTTTGAAATGTCCCAGTTTGATCCCTTGAATCTTCCCTGGTGGTGAGGGGCTGGGATTTTCCATTTGTTGAGCCAGTGTTGTATGATGCCTTCTCAATCCATCGGTCCATCAATCCATCCACCCATCCATCCGTCCATGCATCCATTCATTTGTTCTTTTCTTTCTTTCACCAGCAAATCAACCGGACCACACTTCCTGGATGAAGCACATATAAGAACAATATGCAGCTACGTTATAATTCAATTAAATAAATTGTGTATAACTCCTCAAGTCTTCTAAATTAAAGAAATTCAGAAAAGCAGCTTTATTAAATTAATTTGCTCCAAAGTTTTGGAACAGATCTGCCGCTAGAAATCAGAGAAGCTCAGTAAACATGTTTAAGAGGAAACTTAAAACACTTATCTTTACTTCAGCCTAGATCTTGAACTCACCCACACACTTTTTATGCTTTTTTAAATTTAATTCATTTTATTTTGCATGTGATTCAAATATGTTATTTTCTATGAATTCCATTTTAACATGATTGTATTTCTATTAACCTGTTTGTGTATTGTATCCAAAGCACATTGAGATGCATTTCTTGTATGAAATATGAAATATGCTATACGTTATTGTTGCTATTATCATTACTGTTAATGTTATTACATTTTCCTGTTATTTAACACATGCAGCTGATGTTATTTGATGCGTTTCAGGTAAAAACTGTATTAGATTCATTCTATTGCATTACTTCTCCATCACATAAGAGTTCTCCCATCGTTCCATAACAGCTAGTTTATTGTAATCTGACTCCAAGTGGGGCCTTCAAAAAAATTTGGAGTCAATTTCATAAAGAAAAAAAATGGGGATGAACTGATTTATGTGTGTTTACTCTCCAATTCATCTTTTCACTGTGCGCACACACACACACACTCTCTCTCTCTCTCTCTCTCTCTCTCTCTCTCTCTCTCTCTCTCTCTCTCTCTCTCTCTCTCTCTCTCTCTCTCTCTCGTTCACTTACTCACATTCAGCTCCTGCCTGGCAGACCTCCCCAGTTAACTGGGCCTGTAAATCATCTGCACAACATCAATGGAGAAACATTTGTCACCTCCATCGGGCGCCCTGACTCAGCATCTCTTTAACTGTCCTCGAGGAAGGAGGCGCGGCACGCGGGGGGGGGGGGGGGGGGGGGGGGGGGCGTCGCCGAGGTCACAGGGTGAATTTTAAAAGCGGCTGATCAAACCCCTGATTCTGCTGCTTTCCAGATGGGATGATATAAGATGAGAGGGGAGTCGTTACAGCAAGTGAAGGGCTCTTCAACCACTTTTCAATCAGAGATGTCTGCCAGGCGAGCAGAGTGTGAGGTGTTATATCAGTGAAACAAGGTTCTGTATGCTTCACAGCTAAGACCCGGTTTAATCCAAATAAACCATTATTGTCCATCGCTGATTATTTCTTTATCTTAAACCTGCCCCCGGTATAATCTCTGTTTTTATTTAGCTTAAATAAAAGTCATGTCAAAGTCTAGTCGATCCATGTAAATCACTTGAGTCAACTGGCGTGACCTGAGTTTCCCATATCCGCCAATTAGCCTGTGTCCGTTTGCCTGTGGTGACCTGGATTGTTAATTTGTGTGGATCTCACATAAATTGTCCAACCACATTAACCACATGCTGGTTCTAAGCCCACAAGGTCCACTGGTCAATCCCATGAGGTCGATACAGCCGTGCTGGTCAGGGGATGCTGGTTTACTGGCTGAAATAGAAAATCCTCAAGTGTAAATACTGGTCAGGCCGAGTAATGGAGCTTAATGAAAGGTTAAGAGAAAGGTTAAAATAACCTCCACCACATGCCAGCGTTTATGGATCCTCTGTACACAGCTGTACGTGTTTATGATCAACATTATTTCCTTTTTTATGGTTTGCATTAGTTTCTGATTCATTTCAAAATATGAAATAAACTACCGTTGACCCAGATGGGGCAGAAAGGAGATATTCAAGAACCCATTTATATCGAGAACCATTTTCCGGCTTGTGTCTCAAACAAGTTGTGCCCGGGCCCAATCAGGTCAAAGTTAAAGTCAAACTTCTGCTTGTTCAGGTTCAGAAAGGACTTGTTGACAAAGACGTATGTGATTATGCTGCGTTACACAATGTAAATCCTTTTGGGGTCAAACACAAACCAGATACATCACTGCCACAGGATGACAATGGCCATAAGAAACAGGATTTGTCACACAAGTCAGAAAGAGCCACTCTTTTGACTGCAATGCATCATTTCTCAACAATGCTTTATTCATAGGAATAAGCCCCAGACAGTGTTTTGACTGCGACGCATCATTTTTCAACAAGCCTTTTTTCCTCCGTCTCACGGACTGGACAGCCTTGTCAGAGTGTTGGTTTTATTCCACTGAATAATGCATGTGAAGCTGAGAGAGAGAGGATGCGGCTTCGGCTCCTAATTCTTGCAAAAGCTGCACCTGAGAACCAACCGGTCCATATGTGCATTTCCTGTCTGTCCCATTCCTGTCTGTCCCCTTCGTCTGTGTCACGGCCCGGCCCCTCCCTGCCGGAGTGTCAACAACCAGGGTGGGATGTCTCTAATTAAACACTGGTAATGGTGGGAGTGTGTAAGAGGAGGCAGGGCACACTCATTACACTGGGAACAGATGCTCTAACCAGCCCCTGCCAGCCGGCCTGAATGCCCACAGTATGAACACATACAGGAGATCCCTCCATCTCCAGGTTATAGCCTGAGCCCTACAACGCCAAAGGAAGCCCACACGTTACTGCTGCATGCTCACCATCATATTTCTGTCTTTCCCTTCAACGCAGACACATTTTCATTCCACACACAGTATTCCGATGCCAGCCCACACTTGGTCAGTTCTTGTTTCCAGAGTAACACCCACATTGTGTTTCGGCTCATGCATTCGAATATGAGAGAACTCGTCCAACTCGACCTCGGGAGTCAGTGTAACTCAGTAAGATCAGGTCGGATGAGGAGAATTAATTGAAACTCTGAAGAAGTTCACCAGAGGCTGCAGCATTTACTGGTGTGAAGGGATAAGAAACAACTGAGTCACTCTGAATCTACAGAGGTGGAGAAAACATATCTCAGTAGATATCTAAATATCTCAAACTTTTCACAATCTACATGTATTTATAAACTGGGACATTGGCCTTCAAATACCAATAACTACCAATTACAGAAACCAATACCAGTACTTATAGCAATACCAAAACCAATACCAATAGAAAAAAACATCTTTATACCACCATATATATATTTCACCCACACATATTCTGCTGTTTATAATTTAGACCTACATATCGGACCTATAGTGTATATATATGTATATATATATTTAGCTTTTTACTATATAATGGCTGCTATTTTACTCTAATTAGTTATTACAGCTTATACCTGCAGTTGCTAAACTGTAAATAGATGAAATGCTAGAGAGTATTCATTTCTAAAATTGTATATTACTTTATTCATATATACTCACCACTGTAATTTTTGTATTTATACTTCTCTGTACTTTTCTTCTTTCTGCACATCTAGTTCAGGTTTATTCATTTTGTCTATGCAATGAAAATAATGTCGATATTAATCTCATCTAAACATGAAAACACAGAGAAACCTTTCAACACCGTAGCTTCAATTTACCATTTTCAATTTAAATCCATTTCTGTTTGTATAACTTTGAATCACAGCTGGTTTTATCTCAAGGCGCTTCACGGGGTCATGTCGAGAGCGTACATGAAAAACCTCGAGCAGAACTGAACTCAGGGTGGGCGGCCATCTGCCAACGTTGGGGTTGACCTTGAGAGAGAAGGAGAAAACAGGAACAGCTGCACATACCATAATATGCAAAAGCCCTGCCAGGCCGGTTGGTGTAGAGACAGTGATGAGATCGATACAGAAATAATTGATTCAGGTACATTAAACTTCAAGACTCCAGAAACCACGATTAGTATTTAGAGAGCAAAATGTTCTGCTGGGATAAAAATGATACCCTGAGCTCTTGAAGATCTGTTGGAGTTCGGTTATGAAGAGCTCTGCACCTCAGGAGAAAGGTTTGGGTTTTACAAAGAGCCGGTGGAGAGAAGCTCACGTGGCTGAAATGTGATTTACTTTTCCTGATTCCTCTCGTTGCTGCTCTCGGCGGCTTTTTGGCTTCACCGGAGGCTTGTCCCAGATTTATCGGGACATCCTGACAATAAGGAATTACAGTCGTCCAATGTGGAGGTAACACACGTGAGGATTAGTTCTTGGCATCGTCTTTAAACGGGGATGATTCTAATTTTCATAATATCCTGCAAAGGTGGGGGGGGGGGGGGGGGGGGGTGAGAAGACTGTCCCAGACACATGTTTTATGTGTGAGGCCAAAGTGATGTCGTCCAAAGTAACTATATGATCAGATAATGTTCTTCGCAGGCGTTTGAGGGGCCAAGTACAATCATTTAAAGATTGTACTTTGACTTAAGAAGTAAAACATTCTACACAATCCAGGCTTTAATGTCTAACCTGCCCAGTTTCATACAGCTGGGAAATGAAAGATGGAAATCCATGAGATACTTTTTGATCATATGTTGAATAAATGAAGTAATCAGCGGTTGCAGATGGAGCTCCGAGGTCCAGCAGGAAAACAATAGTTCCCTGTTTGAGGCCACGAGGAGATTGTTTATATATATTTGACATGTGCAGTTTTCTCTGCTCTAAATCCTAAAAGAAAAATCTTCAAACAAATAATCACATAATTGGTTTGTTATAGCTTTTTTTGTGGATTTTAGAAATGAAGGGGTTTGGGTCAAGGGGACTCCTGCAGCCCGTCGCCTGTTAATTGTAGGCGGATGATCGACTCTTTTATGTCTCCAATCCATTAAGTTCCATTCCACTTATCTTATAGACACTCTTGAATCCTGTGGAATTGTCTTGAGGAATAAATTGAATATATATAAAAGTGAATGGCTCCCTGTGACCTCAGGAATCACTGCAGTCCAGTTAAATGCTGAGGAGTTAACGTCACTGACAGCGTCCACTCCCGGCACGAGGACCTTTTCACAGCTAAAGTGAGAAATAACATGAAAAGATGGAGCAGCCCTGATTCGATGGTCAGGGTGCAATCCTTTCAAAAAATAATATGTGTTATTACTCCACCTAAACACTTTACCTGCCAATCAAAAATAATAATTTCATATTTTATGAAGGGAGGTAAAAGCCCAAGAATTAGCTCATCTCTGCTCCAGACATTCTAGTGACACATTTTTAGCGAAAATGCATAAAATTGCAAAGTGAATCTCGGATGCAGATGAATAGGGGATTCAACTCAGAGCAAATTGTCCCTAAAATCTTGATGCGTGTTGCCTTTCAACCTGAGTATCTTAAAAAATATATATAACATTTCCTCAGACGCTGCTGGACTCGGGCATTAATCGTCTCTTTGCACCTTCCAACTTATCAAAATGCTTTTTATCAGCGTTGACCCTCCCTCCCTGAGAATGAACCGGGTGTGAGCTGCTCAGATAAATATTTGTCACTGTGTGTACTCAACATTATTATGTAAGTTTCTCTCTCATTTCCAGATACTCTCACCTTGAGACGTCTTTTAAACCCAAATACATCCTAAAGTGACGACACGGCTCCTTTTCTAACAGCCTGAGTAAAATGCTAATTACATTTGTGACATTGCAACTAATAAAGTGTCTGTGAAGAAGCGTCTCCTCAGTAAGTGGCCGGGGGCAAACGCAATTCCTGCCATTACGACATCATTGGCCACAGTGATAATTGCTTCTAAGTAATGTCGGACAACAAAAGCTCTGATGATGTCTAGAAATGTGAAACCATGACTGAATTTGACAAAGTTAAAAGCTAAATTGAAGGAACATGGATGCATATGTACAGTAAGCTCCTATCTCCCCCTGTGTGTTGCCTGCATTATAAATTCTCACAGTTTGCATCTGTGCTGTAATTTATAGCGTAACGTTGTCATCAGAGGGGCCAAGGCCCCCGCTGGCCCCCGCCATCAATCTGAGCGCCTGCAGGTAATGGCCAAGTTGCATATTGTCACCATTCCAATACATTATTTACTATGAGACATTAAAAAGTAATGCGTATTAATAAGCAGGCCCAAGGCCAGAGGGCACAGCAAGGTCTAATCCAATCGTATTTCTCCTTGCTTGCATCAAGGAGACACATATATACGGCCAGAGCAACACTCAGGGGCCTTCTCCTCCTGCCAGCGCTGCTTCTGTGAATAATTATTGTTACCACTGTAAACATCTTTAATGGGCTACTGAGTTATCGCTGCATTATTAATTCTGCTCATTGAAAAGCCTTTGAGATTCGTCAGTGTCAGTTTTCTCTCCCTGTTAGACGTTTCCTCACATAATCCCAGTGTAGTGTGTCTTCACGGGTTGATTGACACCAATCAAGAGGCTCCACTGTCTGGATCATCATCCTCAGACTCTAATCTAATCCAATCTAAATCTGTTTCCCTATTGGATGAACCCTGGGGCTTCAGTCCAACTTCTCCTCAGGTTGAAATGGAAGTGACATCTCTTTAAGAGCAGCGTCCCTCAGATTAGAGTGAATGTAATCTGCTCTGTGCAGGTTGAAGCACAAAATGTCAGCAAAACTCCATTTTATTGAAAGTCTCTGCAAGCAAATCACAGAATAAACCTCGTCACTCTGATGATTCAGCTCTCGGTATCACAGCCGGACATGTCCACAGGCTGCTCCTGACATTACCTGAGCGCTGTGCCATTATGTGACAGGAAGGGAAATTTCAAAAACACCAAAAACTTAGTGTTAATTGCGTATATGACTCCGTTTGAATATGAATACGGAAACTTAAAAAAAAATGCCAGTGGGTTCTCTTCCCTCTTTACACACGTGAGCTGTTTAGCTGTGCAACACCTCGGTGCTTGATTTGAATTTCTAATGGCGATAGATCCAAGATACAAAATGTAGTAAAGCCACCCTGTGGAGTTTGTTCCCATCAATATACGTATCAAGAGCACTAAATTAAGAATTAGAGGAGTTATGAATTATATATATATGCAGCACTCACACATAGTTTTCTTTATTTTAAACCCATCTTTGACAAAAGAGAAAAGTTTAAAATATGAATTTCTTCAGGGGCAAACAGTAGATTTCTTTTGTTTATTTAATAACTCTCCAAATCCTTGTGCTGCTTGGATCAATATCGAAATGATGAAGCGGACCATACCAAAATACACTGGGTTACCCCCCCCCCCCCCCCGAGTCCGTTTTGAATTTCAATAGAGATAAATTGTCTTTGAGTGAGCACATTAATATGCATTAGATCAAACGAGGAATACAAATAAGGTGTTAGTCGTCGTTTACATTAGCAGATATGTTTCTAATATAATTCTCCAGTTAACTGAGTAATCATCAAAATCTCTCGGAAGCCGAGAGACTTCAAGCGTCTGAAGCTGCATCCTCTGTGATGATAACGTGGAAACATTCATCAATACAACTGCGCCGTGCAGTAAGTGAAGCAAACACACAAACAGATGCTTTTCTACCTTAAAGCATTGAAACATCTGTGCCCTTGTTACCCCCCCCCCCCCCCCCCCCCCCGCGCTTTATGTCATTTTTAATGCGGCCAAGTGCTATAAGTGCTCCACATCTGCTGCAGTTTATGTAAGATGCAGATGCATCATCTGCCCGAGGAAGAGCCCCCCCGTGGCTGAGTTAAGTCCTCTCATCATTGATTCATGCTCTCAGGGAAAACGGACAAATTGGACTCCTGCTTCTGTAACGGTACCTTATGGACCCGAGCAGTTGGTCCAGGAGAGTCGGCTCAGGTTCCTGAGGTCGCAGTGATGAGAGACAGGTGGGGGGGGGCCTCACTTAAGTCACATCATCAAGTCTAATAGCAGGTTGTGAAAATTAGAGGACGGACATGTTTCAGAAACTGCTCGACACATATATATATAACGCAGCAGGAAGTTGTCCAGGTCTGACTTCCCTTCATAACCACAGGGGAGAGGCAGCGACCAGGGGAAGCAAATGATTTATGGATTTTTGTGTCTATTGCTGTCTCTGCAAAAAAAAATGTATTTTTAATCCTGAGAAGTTTGCATCCTTCCAGTTTGCATCAGTCGCATGAAAGAAACCTCATAAACAAGCCCACAGATATATATCACGTAATATCGAGGCATTTTACTAGAAGCGCTTGCAGGAAAGTCTTCAGGAAATGTTAAGAACAACTGACTAGGACATTTGTTATCTCATATATGTGGACTTCAAGTCTAAAAGCAGCTGAGGACACAAACAACACTATTTCTAAGTTCATTTTCTTTTTATCCGCATTAATATTGACACATTTCACTCATAAACACATCTGACAAACCCTCAACCCAGTGCAGCTGTAGGACTTAAGGCAGCCTTGGAGTTTTCCTGTTTGGTTTTTGACCTCTTATTTTGCTGTGCAGCTTTTTTTTATATATGATTGTGTTGCTGTTTGGATGTGATACATTTTACTGAAACCGGCTTCACACTTTTTGAGCTACAGCTAAAGGTGACGTGTCAAATAAAAGCAGCTGTGCACATCAAAGATAGAAAAGAAGACGACTGTGCAGGTGAAGGTGGGAGAACATTTTCTGAGCACTTTATAAGGAACATCAGTATAACAACTCATTCATGCTGTCAACTGTGGAAGTGATGAAGACATGAAATCCTGCAGATACAAGTCAGCAGCTACTGTTTACATTGAATATCAGAACGGGACGAGATGTGATCTCAGTGACCTCAGCTTCCTTTGACCACGGGATGAGTGTTGGTCTCAGAAACTGCTGATCTCTGGGGTCGGCATCAAGAAGGGGAAATAAAAAAAAAGCATCCAGTCAGCAGAAGTCATCTCAAACTGGTTTCATGGACATGACAGTGGGTCAAAGAGATTCAGTGGGAGAAAACACGTGATGCAATCATTACACGGAGCAGAATCTCAAGAGGATGAAGAACTGGAGCTGTTCCTCATAATTAATAGTGGAAAAAAGCAATGCATTGCAAATGTGTTGAAAGGAGGGAAATGCGTTAATCTGTTTAACCCAATGTGTTTTTAATGAGAAACACTGCAAGTACATGTATTTATTTATTAATTTCTTATAAGCAATATGTATTTTATTCATTCGCATATGCCACAAGGATGATTACAACAAATCAAAATCATAACAACCATTTACCACATCCATAGAAGCCATTTTTTAAATCTCTATTTTATATGAAGAAGAAGTATTTAGGGAAGAAGAGGGAGAGCAAACTGTCCGTCAACAGAAACATATACAAGCAGCACAGCTCGTTGGGAATATGCCACAAAGGAAAAACAGGGAAAGATTAACTTATCAATCTGCCCTCAACCAATATCTGTCCTCTTCTCTTAGCCTCTATATTCCCGATTCTATTTCCCAGAGCACAGAGTCGCTCACCGAGGCGTCATGAAGAGGAGAGATGTGTCAGAACCCGGCTCTCTGTCCGGGAACGAATTCAGATTGACACCGAGGAGGCGACAGCTGAGGTCACGTAGAGGGGTCGGTTCCTGTGGAGGTGATGACTGCTGATGCGTAGCTGCAGGTGAGTGTGTGTGTGTGTGTGTGTGTGTGTGTGTGCGCCGCGAAGTGTGACTCACCCTTGCTCCTGGGGGCAGTGTGGGGATGATAGGCCAGGGCGGTGGTAGCGGTGGCAGGGGGGGGTGGTGTAGTGGAAGGACTGCCAATCCCTTCCAGGCTGCACACAGACAGCATGGAGCTTCATGTGTGGACCAGTTGTGGAGCTTCTACTGCACAAACAAGTCGTTACTCAGCCTCGTCTGAGTTCAAACACACAAACACAATCACACGCCTGCAGCTGTAACACAAAGACTTTGATCACGGAGGAGAAGTGGTGTCTTCTGGAGGATGTTGAGCCGCGTTGCATCATTTCGCCCGATGTCCCTGGCGTGATTACTCGTTAGCTAAAAAGCAGCTCTGCCCACACAGTCGCCCTGGATGACACTTCCCCGTGACAGTGAGTGGACGTCCCCGGAGACTTCCTGTCCACTCGTGTGTCTGCCTCGAGTATCATGAGTAACGGTGCCCAATTTCCATGTTTTGACACAAGAGGGGACATTTGATAAATAGTCGGAGGACCCGAGCACATAAATGAGGCATAAATAATGCATAAAATTAAGTGGCATTTTATGAAGGGATGTCAGTGCATTTCACCAATAACGTGGAGATTAATGACCTGACTGCTGGGGGGGGTTGGGGGACGCTGCATGGGAGAGCGGCGGAAAGATCACAGGATGAGTCCTCACTCTTGACTGTTATCAATCAATAGAGCCGTGCGTTCACAGGGACCGGACGGATGGTGCAAGCCAAGCAAAGCTCAGCTGAAGTTTCCTGGGCGGGAGAGAGAAGTGAGCATTTAGTATGACGACTCACTCAGGAGGAAAGATCTCTCTTCCCTTCCCAGTTAGCACGAGATATGTTTAAGGCAATTTGAGACCAAGACAAAACCGAGGCTGCACGATATCTCTTCTGTTGAATGTTGCACTTTTAACATGTCGCTAAACATGTTTTTGCTTTGCTTCACACTGGGCTTGTCAGTCTGTGTGATCTCTTGCTTGGAGAGAGAGAGAAAACCTCACGACGTGGGAAACACGCTCCACGCTCTAGATTCTCATCTTCTGCTTCATGTCACATGTCAGTGCGCTAACCCTTTTTCATAATGGCCCCTAACGATGGCCGACTCTATTCAGTCAACACGCTGGACAGTCACATGAGGCCAAATGGCAACTGATGCCAGTTTATCCCAGTTGCCAAATGCAGTGGCGACATCTGTGGCCCAGAAAGCATTTCTCCTGGGGACAGGAGCAGTAACATCTATGAAGCTGCTGGGGCTTCCACACAGTCCACTGTATATCTTTCCATTGAGGACAAGGCAGAGCCCTCATATCTTTTATTTCTCTTATTGTAAAGAGGGATAAAAGCAGCTCGGTGGTGCAGTCGCTGGAAACCGGTGGTTCTAGGTTTGACGAGTGAGCAGGTTCCTCTCGGTTCTCCAGCTGCCTCCCACAGTCCAGACGTGCAGCTCAGGTTAGGTCACAGACTCATTTGTCTGTAGTTGGGATTGCGAGTGGTTGTCTCTACACAGTCAGCCCTGCAATTGATTTGTGCCCTGTCCATGTCACACGGTCTCTTCACCTTCCACGTCTTCCACCACAGATCCCATCACCGTCCTCACACCTCACGGGGTTGCCTCACGCGTCAGTAACACCTACCTGTGGTTTGGCATCACTTCCCGGTTCCGGCGCAGGGAGCCGTGTCCGGCGCGACTCCTGAAACGTGGCGAGACTGTCACTCATGCTAATGTGGGCCGACAGCTACTCGTGTGTCTCTTAGCCCATTTCCTGTTTGCCGGGACTCTCAGAACATCGGCAGCTGTCCACTTCACTCTCCGTCCCGGGGGCGCTCGGAGAAGACCTGACACAGAAACCTCCTGCCCCCCCCCCCCCCCCCCCCCCCACACACTCCCC
Source organism: Pleuronectes platessa (assembly GCF_947347685.1). Lineage (NCBI taxonomy): Eukaryota > Metazoa > Chordata > Actinopteri > Pleuronectiformes > Pleuronectidae > Pleuronectes > Pleuronectes platessa. The sequence continues at coordinate 18,609,477 of NC_070644.1, read as the reverse complement.
CTCCCCCACCTCACCTCCTCAGGTCGCTCTCCTGCTCAAAAAAAAGACGATATCACCAGTGGAAGGTCAGGAGGAGCACCCCCCCACCATCACTCAGGGCTGCTCTAATGTTCAACCGGGGCATAACTGATGACTGGTGTAATCGACATTGCATAACTAATCTTACATATTCCACCGGGGCTGATGACAGCCGCCCAGCAGAGGAGCTAAAGACTTTTGGAAAAGTGTGAACAGTGGAAAAGGTGACCCGCAGCTCATCTAATCTAAACTGGATGGGGGGGGGGGACACAATCTCAGCAGCCTCGTTAATTTTGGGAGTTTTCTCTAATTCGCCAAGGAGAGAGAGCGGGCGGCGGTGGGGGGGGGGGGGTCGATGGCAAATTGAAAATAATTGCGGTGATTACGGCAACATTTGTAATGTTCGATAAATGTAGGTCAAAGGCAAATATCATCTTCGGAGGGGAAACTATCTTCGGCGTCGCCATCAGTCTCAACTGACTCAGGTTTTTTACTCATTAGCAAATGTTGAGAATGTTTCAGACTGATGGAACGGTTGAATCCATATCAGGTTCCATTTATTTATTTATTTTTGTGGTATAACTCGAGAGTATTTCAGAATGCTCACAGTGAAAAAGGTGTTTTTGTAGATTTATCTCCACTTGTAAATGCTGCCACCGCCTCTCTTTAGTCGGATCGATATGCACTTGACCAGGTGACCCCCCCCCCCCCCCGGGCTCAGTGGCGACTCGCAGGTTTATCAGTTATTCTTTCTGCCTGGCAGCCAAAAAACTAAAGAAGGAATCAGTCCAACACGTGATGATTTTACATGTTTTTCTATCTTTCTTCTTTCACAGGCTTCAGCCCAGAATATATATGTGTGCAAAAAAACACCCACCAATAGCCGTTTATGAAAATTAAGTTCATACAATTTTCTTTTTATAATCAAAACAGCACTTACAAGGTTGGATATAAAGAAAACAGGCATTAAATGAGCTTTTTAATGAGGGTTTGCTTTGTGTTATTTCGACCTGACGTTTTATTCTCGGCTTTTCAAATGATTTAATTTTAGCCTGTTTTAATTATTGTACATTCCACGACTTTACTAGATGAGGACTTTACTCTGCCTCTCCGTATGTTGTGGAGATTTAATTGTCGACAAACAACAACCCGCACTTCACCTCCATGGTATCGCTCGTTAATTAAATGTGCATCATGTAGTTTTTGTTTTCAAAGAACAGAAATGATGAAATTCCAGAATCCTTTATTGAAAACAAAGCTTATCTTTTTCAGCCATTTGATCACTTTTTCAAACATTTCTCTTCCCGTCCAGCTTATCTGAAAACCAGTTTAATTTGAAAACTCTGCTGCTTTTCTATCGTGTGCATTCTCCATCTTCTTCTCTGAACTCTGAAAGCTTCATACAGCCCGACATCCAGCTTTAACCTTCCAGGCAGGAAACTGTAGTTTCTCAACTGCTG
>NC_070644.1:18602999-18605499 GCF_947347685.1 Pleuronectes platessa | reverse complement strand
GCTTTTCTGCTGGTTTACGATGCTGAGACGCTGTTTTATAGTGTGTAATATACAGAAATTTTATTAAAAATAACCACATAAACATCACAAGAGAACTTCACCTCTTGAATGTATGCATTGTGTGTACTTCACAGTATATAGAAGATGCCTGGCAGGATTGTGGCTTTGTTAAATTTGCCCCCATGTTCACGACTATGATTGCATCAAGTCAATATTTATCTGGCAGCAAAAATGATAAAACAGGAGATTTGAGTAGGGAGCCACAAGGGAGGGCGGCACCCTAGCGCCCTCTATTGGCCAGCTGCCAACTGCTAGACATGACTGACTCGTTGTTATATAAATATAAACAGTGGGAAATCTGGGTTTGTCCTTTATACCCTGAAAAGTGTATGAGGGAAGTTGGAAAAGGAACTAATTCACATCTGCACCAAAATCCAACAAGTTCTTCTCAGTCTCAGGATCTCTCCCTGCAGGTTGTGTAGCTGTTGTGTTACCCTGCTCACAAATAAACAAACAAACCCACCAACGAGCACACACGGGTGAAAACATAACATCCCTGGTGGAGGTAATGAACAGTAGCTGCGAAAGGTCACGTAACAACACAACCTAACCATGGGTCGTAATAAGCTGCTTGCACAGGCAGCCCTGGGAGCTCCTTTTTACAGGAGGAGAGTCTCACTTCATCCACCCCCCCCAATCCCTGTGATGCATTGTCAGATTTTAAAAAGGTCTTTGCAGCCGTGCAGTCATTTTTTAACAGGGATCCAGGATAGTCTGGGTCTTAATGAAGATTTCCCTGCCTCTTTAAATCCGTCTTCCCGGGGTTCACTCTCCCCTCTGTCTTATAATTAAGTCGGTATATGAGCCGTAAAGGCTGAACTCTCCTGAAATAAACCCTGAGAATTCTTCACCATCTGCTGCCTCCCTCTCCTTCTCCTCCGCCTCCCGACATCACAGCGATCATCTGCTCATCTGGGGTGGAGCTGCTACTGCGGGCATGAGCAGTTTATCCACGTGCACCCGAAACACACACATTCCCAAGTGTGGAGTCGGACATAAAGATCAACTCAGTCCTGACAGTTATTACAATCTATAAGGAACAAGTCTTATTCTTGTGGATTGGTTAGAGCGGCCTTATTAGATTCTCATGTTTCGTGTAGTTCTTAATGTTTTTCTGTTGATTCTCAGGTTCATGATTTTAATCACCGTTATTTCTTTAAAATGTCAAAACATCGCTTTCCCTCACTGCTGCAGCTCCTCTCTTCAGCCTCTGACTGAAAAGCTCGGTTTTTAGCTCCTGTCTCTTTAAGGCCACACTCTACTCTGATTGGTCAGCTGGCACCACTCTGTCGTGATTGGTCAACCGCTGACTTTATCTGGCTTCGTCAGACGAGCCGCTAGGTGTGTATTATGCTAATTCAGGCAGAAGTATGGGCGGGGCTTACACAAGAGAAACTATACACCACACTCCAGGTAAGGGACAAACAGAAAAAGCATCATGTCTCCTTTAAATATTGAATATTTCATACGTTTTAAGTACTTTCATCACAATCCTTCCGTGTGGAGGAGTTCTTATGAAACACGTTTTCCAGACGGCCCCTCAGATGTTGTTGTTTTAGTTCTGTCCTCTAATGTTCTGCAGCACATTAACATACACAACACACTTCAGCTTTTGTCTCCCCTGTTCTTTTCCCCTTCATTTTGTCTGCGGTCGAAATGAGCCAGACACTGAAAGCCAGGTAGGAATGAATGAACGCGCTGTCTCCTGCATAATTGGACGCATTCATTGATTAATGATTAGGTGCATGCAGGCGTCAGAATTAGCAGCCCCCCCTGCTGAGAGGGAGGATTCTGTATAATCGGCTGATTTGCTCTCATTATCGTCCTTATGAGCGTCGAGCATGTCAGGTTTCCACAAAACCGCCTTTGTTCAATGCGAGGAAATCACTCCAGCTGTGGTCGGCTCATTGGAAATAGAATGTGCCCCCACGTGTGTTACATAAAACTGAACCTTTCCCAAAACACAGAATGGATGTGGAGCTTTGCTGTGGAGCTTCCCGAGTTGGTGGAATGTTGGAGAAATAAGAAACATATTCCGATATCTTTATGTTATGTTGGATTCCTCTGTGAGACGTGAGGTTTATCGGTTGTAAAGGCAAACGTGTCGTAGATCACTAAAATGATTAGGGACAAAAATGACATGTATTTTGAATATGATGCTTTGTGGATTGCATCTTAATTTCACCACAGCAAATGTTGAATTAACCTAAATGCCAAATTTCTAATTCCAAATCAGAAAACTGGATTTCTTGACAAAAAAATACAGTTTATTTTCCGTCAGCATTTTCATCTGCAGTGGAGTCAACAAGGACATAATTCACCGAAGCTTGTTTGGCACCAGTTCATCATATTGTGTTGTGGGATTGTTACTCACTCCTGGTAATGGCAGCACCGAGAGGTGTTGAAACTCATGTTGGGTTGAAGCCATTTGTCTGTTAGG
>NC_070644.1:18524886-18602799 GCF_947347685.1 Pleuronectes platessa | reverse complement strand
TATTATTAGGAATTTTAATAGCAAATAAGCTGCTAATACAACTGTTCTCTCCTCTTATTTTATATGTTCAGTTTGTAGCGACATGCATATATTACATGTTTAATTGTTCAGGCTGCAGAGCATCATGTGTAGTAACAGTATTTGTTCTCTTTTTTTAATCAAATACAGCGGAACCTACTTTCCAAACCCTCAACTTCCTTCTCTGTTGCAATTGTGTGTGTGTTTGTATTTGTGTGCAAGTGTGTGTGTATGTGTGTGTGTATGGCAACAGGCTTCCCTCTGGAAAAAAGGCCCCATAAAGATGTATATGCCACTTTCAGGCTGATGGGGTTTTTCAGAAGGTCTTTAAAGGTTAAGTGGCCAACTCAAGCTATTTGGACAGCTTGAAATGCAAAGTGCTGGGGACAGCAACCCGGTACATTATTTATAAAGATATCATCGTAGTGTCAGAGTTAAAGAAAAGGTTGGAAAGTCCCGAAACGTCTCCACAAGTCAAGTTGGACCTTATTTATTAACACAACCGGATGGAGAAGGGATTTGAATTCATCTCACTGACGATTCTGTCACATCACAAATACACAATGTGAGGAGCTTGAAGATTTGAGATGTTGAAAATCCTCTCTTCAGGTTAAACAACACATCACACTCTGCTCGGCTGCTCTGTTTTCCGCCTGGAGACAAATTAGCCGAATGAATTACGTCCCTGTTGAAGTCTGGAGGTGAAGACCGACTTTAAAAAGTAATGAGACGTGACCGAGAGGTTTTCACAAGGAGCAGGTGGCTCGTTGATGTTTGTGATAATCGGGTGATAAATTCTGATTATCTCATTAACGAGGACGGGTGATGGGAAAGCAGGAAGAGGAAGTGTCAAATTAAAGAAGTTAAACAAAATAAAACCAACAGCATCCAGTGGAAGTTTGAGTGACTGTAAATAAAGAAGTCGTCACAGTAGAAAGTGGCTCTGTCCCATTCAGGTGTGAAGATTAAACAAGGAAACTGAAGCTAAATGGAATTTAACCATCACTTATTATAATTGAGTATTCTGTGACTTACTCGTTTGAACAGTTTTATGGCAACACCGAAAAAAGTCCACAGGTATGAGGAGACAGGTCCTAACAAGAAGTTCACATTTCTCAGATGCAGAGTAATGGGGCCAGTTCATACCACAGCTGACGTGCTGGTTTGAGCTGCTGCACTTTATTAGGAACACTTGCTAATTAATGCAGTTATTATTCAAGCAGCCAATCACGTGACAGTGAAACAGTAGAATCACACAGATACACGTCAGGAGATGTGATGTCAGTGTTTGACTCTGGTGGGATTGTTGCTGTTTGCCAGACTGGTTTTTGCACCTGCTGGGAGAGATTGGGGAGCATTGGTCAGGTGAACAGAGGAGACTGGGCAGACTGGTTGGAGCTGACATTTCTAATGAATAAAAGAACATTGAAGAAGTAGAATAAAGAGTTTTGTCTCCGCCCCCCCATCTATAACATCATTTTCCTTTTTGTATTTCTGCTCCAAGGCTTCTTCGAATTATCTGTGATTGATTCCTATTTCCTATTGCAGCTGTGTTCTGAAAGATGCCAGTCCTTACAAATAAAGTTGATTATTATTAATATTAGTGTTATTAGTTGGAACTGGCCCTTTAATGCCCCTGTAGCCTGTGCAGTGTGCGTTTGGTCCATCAGAGGGCGCATCCTCTCCTCCTGGTCAAACAAACTACTCCCTGGAACCGCGGAGCCACTTCAACAAAGTGCCGGAGACTCGAGACCCAAGTTTCCACCTTTACGCGCGACAAACCTGCACGTGCGAGCGCGTGTTCGAGCCCCGGGAGCAGCACCGACCACCGACGCGCGGACAGGGTTCCCCCCCACCCCCCTGAAGGTTTTTTGTTATTGTTGTTTACGCACGGGGCTCCGGAGCTGGAGCTGGAACACTGGGGGAACCCGCTGAACATCTCCGTCCGAAACGGGAAACGAGGAGAGGAGGACCCGGACGGAAGGGAGGCGAGAAATCACAGGGAAGCAGAACCGTGTGTGCGCGTAACGCTGTTCGTGGGGCGTGCGTAAAAGGCGCGAAGCAACGGGAACATCCATCGGAGAATCCAACGTTATAACCGCTGCCTCTTCCACCCCCCCCACTCCCTCCCTCCACCCTCCACCCCCGTGTTTCCTCCGGGCATGTTTCCGCGACACGCTGGGCGATGTGGAGCCGCTGCTGCGGGGAGCGGGTGATTCTCCAGCCGCCGCGGACTCACGGTTCCTGCGTTTAACCTGGAAATTACCGCAACTTCTTGTTTTTTTTGACGCGAGGGAACCGCACGCTGCCGCCGGGGAGCGTGGACTTGTACAACTGAACCGGACTTGAGAGGCTGTTTTGTGTGTTTTTTCTCTGTGTGTGTGTGTCTCCCTCACATCGTGTTTGTGTCGGTTCACTGAAATGTGAGACACCGGGGAAGTCGGTTCATGACAACCCGCTGCGTCCAGCTGTTCAACCCGCCGCCGCCGCCGCCACCCTTCGCCTTTTTTGTGGATATGCTGGGGAAACTTTTTGAGGATGAAGAAGGTCCCCGGAGCTCGTCTCCGTGTTCCGGTCACGCTCCCGACTGCTGAGCCCGATTCCGCCGAACCGTGTTTCCACCCGAGTCAAGCCGAGGGGACGGGAGAGCTGAGGACATGCGTGTGGAGCGGGGACACGTCTCACCGTCCTGCTGCCATTAGTCCCGTGTTGTGAAACCCGCCTGGTTATACCGAGCTGATTGTGAATGATTGAGGACACCCGGCGCTGAGAGGGAATCGACCCCACAGCCTGCTCTGACGCCGCGAACCGCCGCCCTCAGCCCCGCTGTGAACCAGCTCCTGGACCCGGTTACTGTGCGAGGAGGTCCCCCCCCCCACCCGGAGCAGCCATGGAGGAGTGGAGACAATGCGGGCGCTGGTTGATAGACTGCAAGGTCCTGCCCCCGAACCACCGGGTCGTGTGGCCCTCGGCGGCCGTCTTCGACCTGGCACAGGCCCTGCGAGACGGGGTGCTCATGTGCCAGATGTTGCACAACCTCTCCCCGGGGTCAGTGGACCTGAAGGAGATCAACTTCAGACCCCAGATGTCCCAGGTGAGTGTCCAGATGACGGGGTTTGATTTCCACCTGCCGTGTGGACGAGTGGAGGTGTTGACATGTTTCAGCATCTCGTTACAGCTGCTCCTCAGATTTTGACGCAGGAACCCTCCTGTCACAAGGAGCCCAGATCTTGGCCCCTGGTCCACAGATCTCCTGTCAGGGTTTAAGGGACCATGGCTGCAAACACCCTGTGAGACCTCTGCACACAGGTTGTGGGTTCTGAACCTTCAGGACCTCAAGTGTGATGCCTCAACATTTCATTTCCCTTCTGTCTTCTGCAGAAGTCACATGGAATTAGATGTTTCAACACATGTCCCTGCAATGGCTTTTAACTGACGGCTACAGCATCATCACTTTTACTTAAAAATGAAAAGGGTGTTAAGTGGGTCCTGTGTCTACTTCCAAGGGCAGGAGGGGGGGGCAGTTTCCCTTGACCTTTGACCTTTGGAGCACAAGGTGGGTGTGGCAGATCAATACAGAGCCTGGTGAATAGATGAAAGTGCCTTGAAATCAGTGCTCAAGGGTCATGGAAGGTTTACTTGACACTCAGTCAGCGGTGGCTTCATTAGTTGCCTGCTGTTTAAATCCACAAACTTGAGAATGACTTTTCTTTTTCCTGTCACAGGGCAGCTCAGGGTGAACAGATGAAAACCTGCCTGTGTGTATAATTAGACTCCAGTGAAACCTACATCTGACACTGTGGTGTGCGATTAGAGGTTTTTGGATTTTCCCAGTTGTCCCAGGCCTCTGCTCTCCCCCTCAGCTCACTGGTGTTTTCACAAAGCCAGTACGAGGAAATGCCGGTTGCCGCAGGAAGTTTGCACAACCGCAGCGGCAGAAGTAGAAGTGCGCTGTGGCGGGTTTCCACTATTGACTTTTATTCAGCCTGAAGTCTGCTGCTGGAGAGCCAGTGAGCCGCCATTAGTGTACTGGGACAAGTCAGGGAACTGGCGTGGGGAGTGATTCCCAGTCGCCTGCACGAGGAATTGTTTCGTTTCTCCTAAATTGTCGTGACCGCAGAAGCTGAAACGACAACTGGCAACACGTGAGTCTGAGTCTGAGGCCGAGTCTGAGGCTTTCACTGTGTTTGGGATCTGGATCTTTCATGTTTCCAGAAATAATAAGTAGAAACAAATATTTGAGCGAGTTTTATTTGACAATTTTGAATATGAATGAATCTTTTGAAGTCATTTAACAACCAGTGTGTCAAACAACGTGGCTCTGGTTTCTAGGAAGTCAGCGTTTCTCATGGTTTTGTACGATTGTAGCTGCTTTTATTCATCCACTGGACTCCAGACGTGTTTTGTCTGAACATTTTCTGGATCTTTTCCTGTCGTGGGCCTTGTAAAATATCTGGAAAAGATTTCGAGTCAGACCCTTATGAGAATACAGCAGGAACATCTCTGGAAAAATGAGAAAAAACCTGGAAGAATCCAAATTTCCCAGGATAAAAAAAATAAAGACCGATCGCATAACAGTTAGAGACAAACACTAAGAAGAAGGCAACACGATTCTCAGATTCAATCCTGTGTTTCCTCCAGTGCTGTCCGGCCCCCTGCTGCACCCCCCAGGCACCACGCCTCCCCCCTGCCTTCCACACATGTTCCTTTTTGTCGTGGATGCGTCTGATCGGACAATCTCCTGCTGCGTTCCTCGTATGTGAAATGCAAACTCAGGGAAATGTCCAGACTTAATATTCCAGACATTTTCTGAAGTTCATGTCTGAAAATGACAACATGTCAAACTGTAGGATGGTAATTTATTTAGTGTTTGACCCCCCCCCCCCCCCCGTCTATGCCCAGTGACCACTGGTAGCCTTGTCTGATCAGGTCCAGAAGCTACTGAGATCCATGATCAGAGGGCCAGAGAGGGGTCTGGGTGGCATGCTTTGATCCACCCACTAATCCCATTCTTCCAGTCCCACAGAGGGGAATCTGCACCGCTGGTGGAAGGGAGGGGGGGGGGGGGGATGGGGGGGTGTTCTCAGTGACAAATTGGGTTAAACAAAAACCTGGCAGCAGAACAGTGGGTGCGTGATTTATGATAAGGAAAAAGGTCAGGGCGCCGGTGCTCCAACGCTCGGAACAGGGCGGCAGGGCCTCGGCCAAATGAAGAGGAGGTTGGATGAGAGCGATTATTTTTCTCTGGAGCAAAAAATTCTCATCAGCGGCTCCGCGGTGATTGATGGCTTCCAGAGCGGAGTTTTGTCTTTCAGTGGCTCCTTCCTCTTTACGCGTTTAATATCCTCGGATTGGTTTGACACTCGGAGTGGGTGTTGACGTTGGGTGTAAAGTTGTGTGACCTGCATCCCACTGAGGAGCTCGGTGAGAGTGTAGCACTCACACTGACGGGATGTGCTTCCCCGCTAGTTAACTGCTGGCCGAACGTAATAACAATAAAAGTTTAAGCGTTGGCATTGATCCCAGTTTGTGCTCCAGTGCATTATCATTAAGTTAAAGTGCACGCTGCGCAGAGCACGGTGGGGGGGGGGGGAAGCGTTTCTCATGATTTGAGCTTTTTAATGGTTTTGCGAGGGGACATTTTGAAAACGGTTGAAAAGGGAAATGTCCATTCATGCATCCTCCTTTTGCAACAATGAGAAGGTTACTCGGTTTATTGTGGTCATCAGTAAGTAAATTAAAACGCAACGAGCTGCGGTGGGATGAGTAAGAACGCACCAGCGTGGTATGCAAAAACCAGTTTCAGTTTTAACAGGATGGGGAACAGATCCTGTTCGTTTGGGTGAGTTTCAGACCTTTTGTACATGTAAAGTTATTCATTTAATTCTTGCATCTTGGCCTCTGGTCCACATTTAACAGGTGTCTCTTTGAAATTGCACAAGAAGCTGTTTTCAGTTGATGCAACAGGAAACCTCAGCATTTGCCTGAACTGGTGCTTTGTTATGTGGATGTAAAAAAGAACCAGCACGTGACTCTGCATTGACCTGAACCATTCATCAAATCTATAACCACTTAAATGAATAAATTAAATGAATAAACCTTTTTAATAAGGCGAGTGTGGGAACAAGTGAACAGGCTCCAGGAGATGAAGTAGCACTTGCAGAGAGGGCATCAAGATGACCTTCATTTAGAAAGTCAGTAAACCCCCTGATTATGGGTTTTATAAGGTGTAGTGAAGCATTTGTCTTTACCACCAGGCTCTGAGAGGAAGCTTAATGAGCAGTGGAGCTCAAAGTTACACATCCAGGAGCCAGCGCCTCAGGCTGCGTCTGGAAGACAAAGACCCGGCTCTGCGCTCTCTGTGGCGGTGTTTTTTCTACTTGTTAGTGAGGTAGTTGTGAATTCCTTTGGGATGACTCAACCGGATATGTATGTGTGTGCTGCTGTGCTTTTGTTTCTTTGTGTGTGTGTGTGTGTGTGTAGTTGCTTGCTATGTGTGTGTCTGTGGGAGATGTTACAGTACCTGTCTTCACAGTGAATCACTGTTGGCTGAGCCCAGAGCTCTCCCGGAGTTCCCCGGTGCTCGACAGGGCTTCCCACACAGACGATGCTGCATCTGGATTTTCCTCTTTGTCCGATAGAAGCAAGGATTACCATGCATATTTTGAATGGGGTTCCATCTGTTGTCATTGACAGGTAGTTTATTTAAACAAAGAGAGAGTTGGCTTTAATTTCATTGTTTTTTCAGACCTAGAAACAACTTGGAGCACAATATTGAAACTCTGCCTTTCGCCTGATTGGTCGCCTCCTACGGGAAATAGTCTCCAACCAAACTGCTGATGACAATAATTGCGGGTTCAGCATGGAGTTGTTCCCCCACAAGAAACAATAGCTTGTCTTTTTTTTTTTTTTTTTTTGCTTTCTGTGGATGGAATAGAATCTGGAGAAGAAGGAGCTTCCAGGACCTCGAGCATCTTTCTGAGAGAACGGTTCACACATGACCATCAGCAGGAGAGGAGACAACACTGGGAAATAGGGTTTTGATGGCGGAGCAAGCAGATCTAGTGTTATTAGCTGCACACAGGAACTGAGCAGCATCACCAGCAAGTGAAGAACAGATGTCTGATTAAAACTTGCACCTTCTGACGATTTAAATCCTGTGTTCTCTCGTCTTTTAGCTCTGGTTTGGTCTCTACAAGCTTTTAAGAGTCTGTATTTTGAGCTCGCTGCTTTGTCAGTCGCTTCATGAAAACATTTTCCGGCTGCTCCTCAATGCAAGAGTACAATGGGTGTCTGACAGCTCTCTGAATCTTTAAAAATCAAGTTTAATTAACTGTAGCAGTCACGAACCCAAGACAACTGATGAACTAAAAGAGGCTGAGAAGATCCGGAGAGCTGCAGGCGCTGAGTTTGTGAACCCTTTCTCATTAAACAGTCATTTCCACTTGGTGTTTAAAATATTTTCCTCTTCAGTTGAAAAGGAAACGAAAGAATGAACAGACGACTTTGACAGACAACTCTGTGGGACCACTTATCTAGTTCTTCAGTATATTCACCCAAGAGTTCTCTCTTTCACATATTGTTCTGCTGTTTCTTTAATTGACTTCTCGGGTAATACACTCGCTAGATTGCCAGTTATGCTTTTAAGACGGAGATCCCAGTCTTACTGAGCTGTGTGTGGTTGGAAATGAGATCAGAGAGAGTGAACTGGAAAAGGACACGTTAAATGCCAGCCCACCTACTACTCTCAAATCTCTGTTTGTGGTGGGGAGGCTGTGAGCACCGCAGACACCAGCCCTGCCTCCCTCAGGGGTAATTTAATCTCCACGTTTGGCCTACTGTTGACCCCGTGACCCCTGAGCCTGTGGGATGCAGGTAATACGGCTAATGGAGCTCGTTAGAGACACGTCCTGGGTTGCACAGCTGGGATGGTGCCACTGGTAGCTAATGGGATTGACAGGGAGTGAATGGGTCTAGGCCGAGGGTTCTAAGCAGTAATCCTACTCTGAAGGTCATGGAAATCTTTTCAGAACGGGTCTAGAAACAATGATCGTGGATGAAAATAGCCTTTTATCCCGGGTGTTAATGATGAGCAATGAGATTAAGCCTCACAATGACATGGAGAGTTCAGGGGCAATAGGGGAAAAGGGTTCCAATAGCTGGAAAAAAGTATTCCAGCCTGCACATCCTTTGTTTCTTTAATCCACCTTCTCTGTGTACTAAGCCTTAACCAGCTGAATTCCATCGGTATCAGAATAAGGTAGAATAGTAATTAAGTAGTTCTTAGTCATCGCTGTAACTTTAACCTAGTTAGCAAAGCTCTAAAAACATGACTCGGGTATAAAAACATTCCATATTCCTTAAATCCAAACGGGATATAGTAGCCGCTAAATCAATGCATTGAGCCTTCCTATAGCTCGAATACATTTAAACCTCTAAACCTGTTTTCACACTGAGGCGAGAGTTCAGGTGCAGTATTCCCAGAGCTGGTAGGAATTCAGAATCCCACTCGAGGTCACTTCATTAGGGCGGATGCTCTTTCGGCAGGAAAGACCTTGAACTTCCTCGAGTTGAAAGACGGTCTTAGTATTCGCTCGGCCTAATAATAAGCATTTTCCTTGGAAGAAGCAGCCGGAGCAACGGCAGGGAGTTCACATGCCCCCCCCCCCCCCCCCCCCCCCCCTGTTGCTGCTCCTGTTCAACTTATCTAATTCTCTCGTCAGCTGAGTAAGAAACTACACTGTTAATAAAAAATACAAGTTGTCTATGCAGCAGCTGTAACAACATTTGGATATCCTTAGCATCTCAGACGAGGCGTTGAAAGGGTGTCTTTCTACTTCTCCGGTGTTTGCACTGGCGCTGTGCACTGGCTGTATGACACCCGGGGATGTGAATAGGTTGAGTGAACAAGGGAATGTATGAATATGTTTTAACTGCACTAGTTAAAATAGCTAATTCAACACAGACACGGCACCTGAGCATCTGAGTTAATATGTGACTTCTGTTGCCTTCTGTGTTTATCTTTCACCCGTGTTCTCTTCACCGCTTCCTCTCGTCCTCTAAATCCCAAGTGAGTAACGCTACAACCCGAGCGCTGGTAGTGAGGTGTGAACATCTGTGCCCGTTTGCAGAAGTGTTAAAGATACGGCCCGGTGAAGGACACCATCAGCTGTGATGAATGGAAGCCATTCATGTGTTGTGTGTATATGTAGTAAAAGCAGAAATAGCTTTGACAGAGATCCTTTTTAAAGACTCAAGTGATCCAATTTTAGTGAACCACCTCCAATAAGAAGTGAAATACATGAAAATCACAGGTTGGAAGAAGTGGATTCAGGAAGTTTGGCTTTTCTACTTCCTGGTTTCTATAATGTTGTGTCACTTTCCTGCAAAGAGGCAGTAAAATAACTTTATATTAGGTTGGACTTTAAATTGTCAGTTGATTGATTGAGTTCTTTCTCAGCAACCTGGTAGTTTGCTCACTGTACTGGAGAAATCTTCCTTCTCCGATAAAGAGGGACTTGTGTCTATATTCAGCAGAAACCAGGGATTGAACCTTTCTGCACATTCATTAGTGGGAGATCATCTCTCACAGTCTGTCATAGATCGGCTCTCGTTAAAGTGAATAAACTTCGAGGCTGTGAACGGGTACAGCTTGTGGTGTGATGTGGGGGGGAAGAATGCATACCGCAAACGCTTAAGCAGGAGAGCAGTTAAGTAGTTGTTGTATAATGCAACAGTTGAATGAATCACACAGTAGTTGAGGTCGATTTTCATTAAGTGCAAATGAACGATCGCAGGTCGGTACGCGAGTGCGACTCCGCAGGCCCCGCTGCTCGAGTGCCGTGGGGTAAAGAAACAGGAAGTGAATTTGAAATTCAAACCAGAGCCTTTTTTCTTTTTACTTCTGACCTTCTGCACAGAGTAAATACCTGGAGCATCTGCATGTGCTGCCAGTTACACAAACCACAGCGACCACAACATGTGGTACTGGAGACGATTTCAGGCTTGATGCAAAGTCTTAAATCGCCCTCGGGCAAGAGGTCAAGAAGTCAACCCTCGATTTTTTTTTTTAAAGCAACTTTTGCTTCACTGGTTTCCACACTGGCGGCTCGCTCCTGATTGGTTCACACAGCTGAGCCCTTTCCACCCAAAACCAGAATGAATCCAACTGGTTTGCAGCCAAATGCAAACAAAGAGCGCTCATCCGCTCAGGCCCCCAATTTGAGGAGGTGACACTTTGGGCAGAAATGCTGCTGCATAACAATCAATGGGTTGAGAGGAAGATTTTTGAATGTGACCAGAATGCATGTTTTCTAGTGATGTGTGTGTGTGTGTATTAATCTCACAGGGACTAATAAAAGGGAATATTCAGATGTGGGTGGAAAGGTGCTGGGAGGAATTTCATATCGGTTCTATATTAACATCTGACAGTGGTTTAATATTCTTCAGTGCAGAGCTGTGATGCACTGGGATCCACAACAATATAAAACAAACTCATGCTACATTAACCAAGGTCTTGATTTTACTTATTATTGCTGATTATTGCCCAACCAATCTTTTTATGAGGTCACTTGCATCCACACTAGAGTATTGTTCGAATAAAAATCAGGCATTATGTACTTCAGACGCTCTGATTCACTTCTAGACTGTTGCCTCTGGTTTGAATTTAGATGTGTCATCATAGTCCGAATATTAACTTTTCCCCATATTCGGATTGAACATGCAGAAATGTAACCTCTGTGTTAGTGGCCAGTGATTGAGTTACTTATCTGGAAATAGCAGATTATCTTTTAGACGTCTAGTATAGACTAAGTAAGGATTTATTGGCTCCATGATTCATTGCAGTGCTGCATGTATCAGACGAGTCTCTCTCAGCGGTTTGAACGTGACTCAGCTGGTTGGTTCTGTAAACCACTCACTTTATCATATTTTTAAAAACCACTCCTCCACCAGGAAAACAAACCAACTCGCAACATTCATCCGTCTCCGTCCTCCGCTCTGCATTCCTCAGGGACGGCCCTCAGTCTGAAGTGCTGGCACAGTGTTTGTGTGCAGAACTTTGAGTCGACCTAATCCCTCAGCACCCGAGAGGCAGAACTCAAACAATGTCGTGTAAATGCAGCTCACGGCGAATCCAGGAAAAAGAGAATATTTCAAGTGACAAGAGCAGATTTACCTTTTTTAATTCCTGCATATGTGAAAACCTCCGGAGACTTGTCTCCTTCTGTTAGCCTCCTCTCATAATGATCTTATCTGACTGACCTCCGGGGACACTCTGAGGAAACACGTCCACCATCACACCAATCTGCCGATGCTGCCATTCCACCAGAGATGGACAGAGAGAGAGAGATCACTGAGCCTTATGGCCGCCGCCTGATTTTCTAAAGAGGCTCCATCTGCACCGCGTTTGTCGGGGGGGGGTAATTAGCACGGGCATGCGGCGGAATGGCGCCTGAGTCTCTCCGCGGCCAGCCAGGCTCTGCTGGGCGCCATCGCTCTGCAGAGAGACCAGAAAGGCGACGGAGGCCACGGTCCGGATGGCAGATGGCTGAATCCCTCCCCTGCAGCTCCTCTCAAACCAGATCACTGGAGATGCTTTTTCCTTTCCTCTTCTCCTTTTAATTGATTTTGACGCTTCATTTGTTCATCAGTTGCCAGGATTCCCCCCCCTCCCTCCCCCCTTCTCCACCCAGGCCTTGACAGGGCATCTGTCTTCGTCCTCGACCGTCTGAAGAGACACCCGCTCGGATCATCCACCCGTCAGCGCGGTGCCGATGCCAGCAGTGTAATTTGAGTTGTTGTGGTGTAGTAGACTGATTGTAGCCATTTCCTGTGGTTGGGAACAGATTAGGATCTGGATTGTGCTGCAGGGGAGAGGCACACAAACACACACAAACACACACTCTAATACATCAGCACCCTCTTCCTGGGGGGGGGGGGAGATAAGCTTCATATTTTATCTCCTTGCCAAAGGAATCGAATAATACGCTCCCCCGGTGACGCGCTGCAATGGTGCCAGCTAAGTATAGCAGGAGTGTTTACACACGTTGCACTAATCATGGATTTTCTCTGGCCTTTGCCACACAATCGCCACGAGAAGCGCCGATATCCCATTACCAACGCGTATTGATCATATCCCATAATTGGCTGTGGAGTAGGCACGGCACAGAGGTGGTAGGGATGCAGCGTTGGACTCGGTGGCCAGCGAGAGGCCGAGCACTTATCGATCTTCTCCGCGGCTCGCTCTCTAGCTAATCATGCAAACAAAGTGGAACACGGGTGCAGGTTAGAGAGGGCGGAGGAGATCACTTCCTCGAGCTCCACCTCGAGCCCGGGGGGGGGCTGCTCTGCTGTGATTTGAAATTGTATACTCTTCCTTTGTGTAGATGTTGTGTTCTGTTACGTTTAATTTCAAATATAACATACGTGCAGCCTTTATCACTATTATCTTCACGTATGAAGTCATATATTATGCACACGGCACTGATTAATCTGGCAATTACTGATAATTACAAGTTAAATATTAGTGTTTGTTTCTGTCTCATATCTGCAAGGACCTCTCAAGTGGCCCTGTGGGGTAAAACTATAAAAAGTGAGCTTGAAGCCATGTGTTTGCAGTTTGCATCTGATCCTCAAATCGATGAGTCAGCGATAATAAACTGCACAGTATGAACTTGGAACCTTTTGAATTCAAAGTTGAATATTAATCAGATTTGTGATTAAAGGCTCGGAGAATACACATGTCATCATAATGTGTAACTTGTTTATATAAGAGGAATTAAACCCAGACTGTGCAGTTGAAGGTTAAAAACCACCGGACGATCGGAATACAGGAGAAATCGCGACCACGTCTTTTTTTACAGATGTTCATTTGTATTCCAGGGGTTTCAACACCAGCCGTGTGAGTCCTTCAGATTCTACATTGTTGGACCTTTTATTCCTCATTATGTATCTGAAATCCGCTGCCAGCTCGCATACTAATCCAACTGTAATTGTCACAGTTAACAAAGGCCACGGAAACTACTTTAAAGCTTTTATCTGCTTTGGAAGTTCTCGTGCTGTTTCTTCACAGAAACTTCAGGAATCCTTAATGTGGTGGACAGGAAGCTTTGGAGAGAGAAAACCCACAGGAAGCAAAAGACAGTTCTGACATTGTACATATTATGATTAAATAGAACTTAAACATTCCAGAAGCTTCCACACGTTTTGTATATGTGTCCACGTGTTGATATTTAGTCTAGAGTCACACATCGCTGTGGGGGGGCCTGTTTTCCTTCATTAAACCTCTGGTGTGTCTCCATCATGGAACTATTTTCTTTAGTCCATTCACTCTGTATAATAATATATAACTGGTGGTTGCATATACAGGGTTGTAGTGCGGTTGGTTTATGAATACGACAGATCAAGGCTGTTTTATTTAATAACCGTGTCATTCACTGTCCTTGTAAATCTCTCGTAACACAAGTTTATCTGTGATTTATGATATTTCCTTAAAATATTAACCAGGGCCATTATTTTCCACACACTTACAGATTCATGTTTGCATTTTCAGATCTGTCCGTTCATCCCAATATACTACATTCATTTCATATGTAGAAATCTGGTTATATACACACGGATTATTATCATAACATGACTATAAAAGATAAAAATCAACAAAATGATTGACAGCTGAAACTAACCTCAATGGTTGAGAATGTTTATTGTTTGGACTTTGGTACAAAGGAGAAAAGATGGTGGCACCTGCATCCGGGAGGTTCTTGGCTTCATGTTTGTACAATGGGAGGAAGTGGAGACGCATCATCCATCTTTATACACAGTCTGTGATTGAGATGCAATAACACTCCGCTCCACTCACGGTTTTAAATGGTTTTGTTACAGTTGTGTTGCTCTTACATTTGATTTGATGGCTTTTTGTATTCGATATAGAGCACATTTAATTGGCGTGTTGTTAAAGATGTGCTGCAGAGAAACCTCCTCTTCCTCACAGAGCGAGGAAGGTGCTGAGAGGCAGAGGAGCGTCCTCAATCCTGTGTCCCATCTTAAAAAGGTGGAGAAAACGTTACACCTGCCACCGGTTTGGTGTTAGCATAATGAAAGCAGCGGAGCGCGGGAGAGAGGAAAGCTAAATAATTCAGAATTAAGGCCGGAAGCTCATGGGGGGGGGGGGGGGGGGAAACACACACACACACACACACACAAACAGAAGGTGGAGGAAGAGAGAATGTGATTGAAACAAGGCTTTTAGTGGCTTTTTCCTGTTAAACTGAGCGTGACCCTCACACTGATGTTCAGCTCTCATCGGCTCCTCCACTAGTCAGCCTCTATTAGCAGGAGGAGATTGGCCTTAACTGCAGAACAGTGGCAACAAGCAGGATTTACACACTGCGTCACTCGTCAATACACCTATCGATGCTCTTCTTCATGACTCACATGTGGATTTCTTCCCTCCTTGTCGTGGCACAGTTGCTTATCCAGCACATTTGCCAAAGAAAAAATGATTTTCTCCTTTGTTTGGCTTCAGCGTTGTGCCGTTGCCCTGTGGGATTGTATCAGAGCGCTCAGGAATAAAAAACGTTTTCCTTTGAGGAGCTTTTGACAAATATTGAAATGTGACAGCTCTGTCATTGGTCAATAGGGAAATGGACTCAGACTCTTTATTAGATACATCCAAAATACTTTAATACCCCAATGCATGAGAGAAATCCACTTCTAATGAAGGTTATGAAGTTTAAGAGATCATTTCAAAGCAAAGTTTCATTTCGGAAGCTGTAGTTTTGCAGTTCTGTTAAATTGCATCAAACGATAATAAAAATCAATTCATCCATCATCTGTGAATAATGCAGGGACAACAATCTTCCTCTTTTTTTTAATAACTACCTTTCATAGATATGAATGTGATTGACAAAGTGTTAGAGGAACTGTGGAGTGTAACTGCATTGATAAAGAATAAAGTAGAAGTTAGTTTCTGCTTGTTAAGTAACAGGTTTGTGATGTATAATGTTTGAGAAGACGTGTCTGCGTCTCAATAATAATCGATAATGAAAATACCTTTGAAATAGAAGAAACAACGACAGGGAAGGTCCATCGTTCTGTGTCCGCTTTCTGTTTCTGAGGAAATTCCCAGCTTCCTCCTTCCTGCTCAGCATAAGCACTCGGTGGGTTAGCGAGGGAGTGAGGGGGAGAGTGAGTTGTGTAATCCCCCCCCCCCCTCCTCCCCCCTCCTATCCCCTCCTCTCCCTTTCTCCAGCTCTTAGTCAGACAACAAGAAACATCTGGACGGAGAACAGAGAGTTCAAAACGCACCCATCCCCACCTTGCATGGGTCCAACAATGCTTTGGTTCAGGCCGTTGCTCTTGGACAGTGGACGCCCCCCCCCTCCCCCCCTCCCCCCCCTGTTATCCCACCGATCCCCCCTGTGCAAGTGTTGCATTCTTATCGTGACTTTGCGGATTTCTGAGAAGCACACGTGGGTGTTGTTCTGCCGTTGAGTGTTAGCTGTGCTGTGCAGAGTGTGTAATTTCCCTGCTCCGAGTGGGGGGGGAGGGGGGGGGGGATGAAAGGTGTAATTTTCCTCTCAACACCCCCCCCCCATCATGGCAGCCCGACACGGATTTCCACAGGTTTTAATGTGGTGGATCTAAGAGCTGTCAGTGGAGGCGTGTTTTCACACTGATTCTCTCAATTCTGCTCTGTGCTTCCAGTTTGGTCCTCTCTCCATCGAATGGTAGAAAACTGCAGCAGCTCTTTGCCTTGTTCATCTTGGTTAAGATCACAATAAACATCTTGTGCGCACTTTTCTTTTCTTACATTTTTAAGCCCTTGAGATTCTATTTTCAGAAAGAAAGTTCCTCATATTTATGTCACAGCAGCTCTTTCTACATCATTGATCCCATGTGAGTATGCAGCGCAGGTGCAGCAGCCAGAATATCCGACCAGTGGAGTTAGAGTGGGCGAACTTCTGCTTTTAGATTTGCCTTTTTTTATTCGACCGTGTCTGTTTCGCTCTCTGGTCTTTTCCCGCTCGTGTTTTATTTGCAGCATCGTCGTCGGCCACGTGGAGACACGGCGGTTGGATGCTTTTTTCAAACTCACACAAATTATTTAACATTTTCTGCTTCAATGGAGAAAATGGAAGTAAGGCCAGAGATTCTACTGGTATGACTGCATTTACAGAAATGGCTAAGATAAGAAATCCTACAACTCACTTAAGGTCAAATGATCGAATATGAAAATCTAAATTTGAAAAGAAGGCAGTTGTCCAATGGTTTAAATTGCAGATTGTGTTCATGGTGGAAATCAAACCATTACCAGTGACTTTCTTCAGCTTCAGATGATGAATGTTGAATCTGTGAATCTGCAAAACAACCAAGAACTGGGCTGGACAGTTTGAATTCACACAAAAATTGATATTTTCCTTATTGTGCCGGTTGTAAAGCAGAACTTGTCCAATAAGATGTAGCTTACATTTAGTATTTTGTGGAAACTGGGTCATTAAGGTTTAATTTCTCGCTTTAGCGTTTTGCTTCAGCCGTTTGTGTTTCGTGTTTGTCCCACAAAGAAACTGGGACGTTCCCTCTCTCATCTTTTTCTCTGTGTGTTTTAATGAACTCATTGACAAACGGGGTTCTCTCCCACAGGAGAGGTGTCCTCCTCATGCAGGAACTCCACTGTCGTCCTCTGCGTAGGATCATCGAGAGGTGACCGTTTCCACTTTGAGGTTCAGCTGCGGGGCTGATTGGCTGTTGGGTTTGACCTGCTCGTCTTTGCCCCCGGCCGTGCTCTTTCATTCCTCTCATCCGTTCCTTGTTTTTCCAATATGTCTTGACCTTGATGGATAGGTTATGAGGGGAGGAGGAGGAGGGGGGGGGGCACGGGATCACATTCCTCCTGACCACCCTCACCCTCAGATAGGCGTCTGAGATGATGAAGTACGCTGCCGGGTGTCATTCATCTAATCCACCTCCTCTCCCCCGCACACCACCCTCCTCACCTCCTTTCTCTCGGCTGTAGGTGGAAAATAAAAAATCTTGCAGTCAGAAAAATAATCAAATACATATGATATAGAGCTTGTTGTTCAAAAGCATTCTCTAAATTCAGTGGAAAAACACTGAGTGGAAACTTTATGATGCACGAGCTTGTTCCTTCTTTTACCAGCTCGCTGTATTTCTGAATAATTAGGACAGTGGAGCTGACGTGCTCCATTAGAGACGTGCTCCCAGTTAATCCACACTTTGTATTGGGTTTAGAAGAAGAAGTGCACAGACATATTGCATCCCTGAGGTATTTAATTGTCTTTTAAATGTCAGCATGAGTGATGATACTATTGGGAGATCATTACAGGCCTCGCTGACTTGAATTAGCTTACCGTTAACCAGACAGCTGAATGGCACTGACGATTGGCTGTTTGATTGGCAGAACTGATATATTTCGGCTCGAGGGAATGTAATTTGCAGGAATCACGGAGTCCATATTTTTAGAAATCAAAAGAGCGGATTGATTGATAACTGCGAATCTTCTTTCGGTGTGTCAGTCATGCTGAAACGTGCTGTTTGCTCTGATTACCGCTAAAGGACTCGCAGAAGCCAACGGGAATGCAGTTCACGATCTTAGGTTGATTATTTATTTATTATTTAATTGGGGGCAATTAGAGCTTCAATCCTCTGGTGCGTCTTCATGTTAATTTGCATGTCGGGGGGCACTTGGCCATGTAAATAATGATGTTATCAGCATAAAGAAAATCCTGTTATTTGGTTTGAACAGACCTGAGTGCAGCAGTGTTACTCTTCCTAAATGGTTCTAAAAAGATGTCCGATGATGTTCGCTTCACAGTGTTGGCAAAAAACAAATAGCATCAGCTGATTCCCAATCCAAAGCTTTGTAATCACCTTTGTTTTTAGCGATGCTAGCAGCTGCATGACTCCTCGTGAGCTTGTGACTTTTCCTCTTGGGCCACAGGCAAGTAAACAAATGTAAATCTGTGAAGTGTGCAGTATTATTAAATATGCTACTAGACATGTTGATATGATCCTCTTACCTGTGTTAGCCTTTAGCTCCCTAGCTACAGCCCAAAGCACAAAGCTGCTATAGCATGGCAGTGTATGAAATCATAACAATCTGAGTGCAGGCGCAGAGCCGTACAAAATTTAGACGGTAAATCAATAAGCTTTGTCTCAAACTGAAAAGCCCAGCTGTTGAGTAAATAGAGGAAAAACAACAACAACATATAAATAACACATTCATCTGCTGTGGGGCATTTAAGTAGAGAACTTGAGTTGTGGATGTTCTGCAGCATTTTGGATGCATGGGGAGAAAAGAAGAGGTAAAAATCAATTTTAACCGATCATCTCCAGGTGATGTTTTTAAATAAATCTGCAGTTATACATGATACAAGTGGCCGTGTGTTCCTGCTGTATATGCAAGTGCATGCTTTAAGGTGTCTGGTCACATATAGTGTGAGACGTTGTAAATGTGTTAGCTCGAGTCCCCGAGGAGGTTTAGCTGCGGATGAAGGTTTGGCTGTCACCCCACATCTGTGAGATCACTGGATGGGGGGGGGGGGGGGGGGGCTATAGGTCCGGAGCAAAGGTTTTCGAGGGCGACTAAGGGAACGTCCTCATCGACGAAATCCATGAGAGCAGACAGCTGCATGTTCGAGGCCCCTGGCTCCCCTGCACCCCCGCTGACACTCGTGTCGCCTGTGCTTCCTCCTCCATTAATTACAAGAGGCCCGGCTAGCATTGGGCTACTGAAATATTTAACTTGAGTACTACATTACCTCTGGTTAAGGACATCGCCGAGAATATTTAAACATTTACAAATGTCCCCAAATGTGCTGCAGAAGGTTCTGAAGCACTTTGGTTCACGGACAAATAACAGAGGATTATTCTATTTGGTAAATGTCTTGTTGACACTTCACCTCATATCCACTCAGAACCCGTTATTACCCTGATCCACATATTTGGCTGAGTCGTCAAAATCAGAAGGAGGGAAGCTTCATCCCAAACGCCCTTTATCCCTCGGACGCTGCCCCAGTGTGAGGATGTGAGTCGGTTCACAGCAGTGCACGTGCGACGGGTGCAGTTTTATCAAGGTTACACGATAACGTTAATAATTATCTGCCCTGTTTTTGCACCTTATGCAGGTTGAAAGGAAAACAAGCAGAAAAAAGTGTGGGAACACTTTTCTGCTTAAAGCCGCTGTGACCTTGAAGTGCTTCCTCCCAATTAAAACCGAGCCCACGACGCACTGGGAACAAACACACAATCCTGCACCAAACTAACTTTTTGTCTTGAGAAGCGCAATCAAAACCGCCGATATAAAAAAAGAAGACATTTCCCTTTTCTCATCTACTTAATGACAGGTCCCTGACGCCTCAGGACAAACCAGGGCGCTGTAATGGGAAAAAAAAACAAATAGGATGGCTCGCTCGACAACAAAACGTGATGGGAACACACTATTCCCTCCCATTTGCTTTATGCCGACTTTAAAGATGCACTTGATTAATTGGCCATTTCGTTTTTTAAAGCGGTTTTAGCTGCACTTTCCGTTTGCAGCGCCCCTGGGCAAAGCAGATTCCGACTCTTAGCCAGCGTTCACTGTGTAGCTCCACTGTTGTGTTCTTTGGACAGCTGCGTCCCCGTCCCCCCAAAACAGTCGACTGAGCAGGAGTGCACCAGATGAGAATGTCTCCTGCATGACTTCCCTCTTCACTACAGCATATGCCTCATAAATTACTTGCCAGAGATCATTAGGTCTTCCTCTGGTTTGCTCGGTGGCGATCGGAGCTGTCACCACAGCCTCGCTCGTCTCAGAGAGCGGCCGGCAGTGAGGCTCAGGTCCAGGAACCTTCATGCTTTAGGATCCTGCAGCTTCCTGAGGCCACTCGGA
This sequence comes from Pleuronectes platessa, assembly GCF_947347685.1. NCBI lineage: Eukaryota > Metazoa > Chordata > Actinopteri > Pleuronectiformes > Pleuronectidae > Pleuronectes > Pleuronectes platessa. Next base: position 18,582,890 of record NC_070644.1, on the reverse strand, counting down.
GAGAGTGCTGGACGTTTGCTGACAGTTCAAGTGTGGAAATGGGTCGTGATCTCAACCACAAGAACAAAAACAAACAAAGTACAAGTGAGCATGTATTTTTAAAGCGGGGGAAACAGAAGACATGGTTTGTGTATCTCCCGAATTTAAACTGGGAAGGAACAGTGACATGCAGCGTCTGGTTCAGCACTTAAAGTTTAGTGACCGACTTCTGTCTGCTGGTGAATGATTGATATTCAGGTCATGATCTGACAATGATGCCATCACATGTTCTGTGGGAATAAAATATTGAAGTAACTTTGGATAAATCAGTGTTGTCTCAATGTGATTCCCCCTGTTGGGATTGTAGTTATTTTCCTAAAAGATTTGAAATAAAAATAAATAAAAAAGTGAGTTGTTAAGTAAAGTAAAATGGGAATTGAACCATTGTCTCCTGGATGACCGTTCTTTGCGTGACCCATTCATCCTCCATAACCTGCTTTGTATGCTTAGTTTTTCGGATCAGATTTCATAAAGTTTTCTGTCAGAATCTTGTGTTATTCTCCGACAATTAAAAACAAAAAGTTATTAAAAAGAAAATCTTCCGCCTTATGTTTGCTCAAAAACACAATAAACCTACCTTGTTTTTAGAGTGCAATAAGAATTCAAAAATCACTGGATGAAAACTCAAATATTTAAAGTAGCATAAGGACACTTAAACCTCTCAGGGCCAGAATGAATCAGGGAAACGCACTTATTCTGAAGCTTTAGTGTATCACATGTTTACAGCATCTGCAGATGTGTTCCATACAGTTTCATGTCAGTGTATAAATCACTGGTTCTGCTCTATACACTCTCGGGAACATGTTTAGCTGTTGATTGCACAATCAGCGGTTTCTGTGATCGAGCCCCGGACGCGTTTGACATGCGATCATGGTTTTTAGCACGCGTGCACGGCTCCACCTGTCAGGGCCGAGTGGTTTGTGCCACCGGACAAAACCACTTTGGCAGAAAGTAGTCGTGTGGTGAACGAACAAGAATTTGCACAAGCACTTGACATTTTTTTTTTTACAATCAAAACCACCTGGCATGTGAGTGATGGATTGTTGGTTTTGGAAACTTTCGGTAATTGCTGAAACCTCCTCGCCCACTTCCATCATGACGCCCCACCCCTCCACCCCCCCACACCCCCCCTCTGCGCTCTTTAGCCTTCAGCGAATCACAGAGCGTGGGCCGTGTGTGTCTCGTTTGCATTTCTATCTCATTTGGCCCCCGTCCTGAGCGCTCGTGTGAGAGATCTGCCCGTTGATTTGCAGGATATTACAGCCATCTGTTGGCGTTTGCTCGCTCTTCACGACCTCCCTCCTGATGTCTGGTGTGTTTTGCCTTTTTTTCCACGAAGGAGCACGTGAAGCACCGCGGCAGTCCAATTAGATTAGTGCTGCAAACTGACAAGACAACGAGCGCACACACACAACACACGTTCGCCAGATCAAGAGCGGGGGGCTCCGATGCGTTCACCCATGCACGGAGTTGTGCACGTATATGCAAATTCTCGTGCACGTGCCATCTGTAAAATCCTGACTGTGGTCACCTAGTTTACGGTTAAGAGTTTTAACCCCTCGTGCACCAGCGCTTGTGCAAGTTCTCAAACTTTTGCAGTTTTTTTTCCTTAGAAGTACTTCCTTAGAAGGTATAAATACAAGATGGAGCAGTTGCTTTGTCGCTGTAAAACCACAAGTCAGCGTCTGTCAGTGGCTACAAACTACTCCTCTGAAAAACCATATGCATATTCTAACCAGATTGTGATGGATAGTTTCCAGTGGAAGGAGAGAAAGTGTGAACAGGCTGCTGCACGGAGAGAGATTGATCAGAAACTCTTGAGGGTGGGTCTGACTTGTGGTTTAATGAATAATTTAAATCTAGATGATGACTCAGCACTAGTAGCTGGAGTCTATACATACACATATTCGTACATATAGTGCGTATATGTGTGTGTGTTTTGTTGAGTAAAATACATCATTTTGCTTTCTTCTGTGATACTTATGCAGAATTTATACCAACTTCCATGAAACATAATGGAAGCTGAATCACAGAGATAATTCAATTTCCTACCACTCTCTCTACTCTCTACTAATATCAATTTAATGACCACAGCAAATGTTGTTGAATTCCAAAACAAACACAAGAGATTTGAGAAAAGAGGCCAGATGCTGTTGTGGTTTGTGTGTATGTATGTGTGTGTGTGTGTTTGTGTGTGTGTGTGTGTTAAATATTCTCATGCTGTGAGAACCTAATACTGGAAATGTCCAGAGCAGAAAGAAACTTCATTAACAAACTGAAAACATAATTAATTTTCAGTTCTGAACTTGAGACATGAAGATCAAAGTCATTTTAAATTGAATAAAGTCGCAATTTGCTGTTTTCATTTCATTTTCAAACCAAAGCAACTTATTTTCTTAACAGATAAATAATTAATAATGAGTATAATCATTACTTGCAGCCTCTGATGCCCGACCCCTGATTCTCACATACTTACAAACAAGTCTGATCAATGAGAGTTTGAACCACCCATTACACCCAGTGCGACCCCAGTATAACATCCTCACAGACTGATGCACAGCCCTGGGTCCATTCATTTCCACTCAGAGGGGCCCCCTTTATTTTATTATGAGCTATGAATTATGGAGCTCTCCCGGTGTGTCTCTCTCTCTCCGTGTGAGAGTGACTTCTCTGATTTGATTCTCGGAGCTGTTAGTCCCCTCTTGTCAGCCCCCGACTTGCATTGCACAGCCCCCCCCCCCCCCTTTTCCAGAGCCTCTAATGGATGCGGAGAGAAGACGGGCTTGCCTATTTAATGGCCGGGCTCCTAATGCGATGCTAAAATAATCCATAACAGGGAGGCAGGATGGAGGAGGGGGCGGGTGCAGGGGGGGTAGGTTTCCGGTTTGAGGGGTTGCAGAGGTCGCACGGGCTTCTGGGGAATCTGGGAGGGAGGGAACGTCTCTCCCCCCCCTGCCCCCCCCCGGTGACCAAGGGGACAGTTGATCCCACCGGGAGGAAGTTGTGATGTAACTCCTCTGGGACGAGCGGTTATAGATTAGAGGAGAAGTAACGTTGATGAATGTGGATGTGGAAGTTTGGTCCTCTCACAGCGAAGCAGGAGGAGCTGAGACGATGAAAGAACAGATTTGAACTTTGTTTGTTATTTCAAGATGACGCAATGGAGACAAATATAATTGGGCTATTATCTTTTAAGGAACAACGAAGAAGCGATAAAAAGCTGAAATGGCCATTAAATCAACAGAATCTGAATCGGATATTATGATAGTTAATCAATATCGTAATTTGTGGCTTTTTTTTTATTATGTTGATGGAACAAAACAAGACATTTAAACCTCTCAGGGCCTGATGGACGGGTATCCATTAAAATCTGAAATTAAATGGATCAGGCAACTCATCGATTAATGGTTAAAAATAATTGCTGGATCAGTCAACAATGACGATAATCACAAACAAACGTATTGCATGTTGCTGGCGGGATGTCTCCCCCTCTTAAGATCAAAGCCTTAATTCTTCGACCTTGTATTTCAGATGTTTATTGAATTAATCATCCGGTGCAATAAGTTCCCGAGCCATATTTATTTACAGCCGTTTGAAGTTGCAAATTGCTTCTGGTACTTATTAACAGCTCAACTCGTGTTCTCTGCTCCCATAGTTCCCAGTTTCTGACACAACTAAAGTTATGCGAGTTTGCTGGTTGGCCGCAGACGAGCCCTTTGTGATGTTCCTGTTGCCCGAGCCCAGAGGAAGTCGGGACAGAGCCTGTTTATTTATGGGGGCAGGGAGGTCTTTCCCCTCTCTGTGTAACTCCCAGTCCACCAAACAGACAGAGGAAGCTCCGTCAACGTTTTCATGTCTGGGCCTGTGGCACATTTTACAGGATTCATATGCGGCCTGTTAAAGTTTACATTTTTTTTTTATCCCCCTGCTCTCTGGGAATCCCCCCCCACCCCTTCCCCCCCCCGCCCACCTCCTCTTCTGCAGCTGAGGTCATCAGCGCTGGCTGGGTTTTCATTCAGGTCGCCTCTGACGACTCCATCAGCGGCTGCTCCAGGATCTGCTCCTCGTGTCTTTTCAGATGATAATGAACCTTTTACTCTGCGTTTGCCATTAAACGTAATTACGGCTAAAAAAAAAGGCCTCACGTGATTCCTATTAAATAAAATCGCTAGCATCTCCTGAGTGGAATGGAAAAAGGCGACTCCAGTGCTCGGTGATGAGATCAGAGGGTTCAGGCTGGCAGCTCATGTTTAAATCGAGGTGACCACATCGTCAGTCGGGCCTAGAGAGGGACTGCTCCGGCTCTTCCAACCATCGCACACACACCCACTGTGTTTACAATTAGCATTCACTCTCCCGCTGATTAGCACCATGGTGTGTAGTGGACTGCAGGAACCCTTTTGGGAAAAAAGAGAATATAAAAAGACTGACAGGTTCTGGACCCAAAAGGTTCTGCCGGTGATTTATCTACTTCCTCTGGATTCCCAATGATGTGTGCTCTGCTGTATTATCCCCCAGAATGCAGCTGGGCATCAACTGGGCCTATAAAGCAAATCAGTCGGAAACTATTTGGACCGCGTTGGCCTTTAGGAAAACCGTTTGCCGTGCTTTTTACTGTGCTGCTTTATTATGCAAACAAACACACTATCGCACAGGTACATAAACACCCCTCATAGCAACACACACACACACACACACACACTTTATATGTGCACGTACACAAATGGAAAGAAATAACGCTCTGCTAACACTCCTGCCTCTGAGCTGTAACGAATGATATTTACATAGCAGTTTGGATAAGAGAGTGGTGCCATTAGAAAGATGGATGGCGGCAAAGAGGACGGGGATTTATCACAAAGCTTAAGCCCAGTGTGAGAAATGAGGGATGTCTCCTCCGCACTCACATTACCATTCACTCTCTCTGACTGCGTGCTCGCTCTTTTTGGGCGTGGCCTCCGCCGCTCCGTCACGCCCCCGGGCTCCCGCCCCCTTCTCTCCCCTCCAGCAGATGGAAAAGCTCTTCTTTTATCACAGTTCTACACCACACCTCGGAGACTTCATCATCCTCATATCTCCCGGCTCGCGAGGGGCCTCACACACACACAGACACACCCTGTGTTCTGCCAGGATCGCTGCATCTTTCAGATCCTCTCTGTGTGTGTGTGTGTGTTCCTGCACTTATATTGTTGTGAGGACCATTTCAAGCATAGACCCTACACAGTGCCAATGAGTGTCCTCACTTAGATAGAAGTACAAACGTGTCTGTGTGTGTGTGCATATGAGGTTATCACTCTAATGCTTATCTGGTCGTTTGCATTATCTGGGCACAGCGGCTGCATTGTGTTGGATTTGCTGATCGCTGGAAGTGAGATGTTACTGTTGTTATTCCACATGGATGGATACAAAAGGGAGGAGGAGGAGGAGAACAAGGAGAATAAGGAGAAACAGGAGGAGGAGGAGGAGGTGGAGGAGGGAAAGGCCAAACCATTATCATGGATCAAAGATCAAAGATTGTGTATGTGATGATGGAGAAGCAGTTAAAGCAAACAGCCACATGAAAATCCATGGAGCGGTTTTCCCTTGCCTGAGGCGCTGAACCATTGTGTGTGTGTGTGTGTCTGTGTGTGTGTGTGTGTGTGTGTTGTGATGAGCTTAAGCTGCAACTGTTTGGGTTTTTATTTCTTGTCAAAATCAGGTTTGCAAGACTGTTTGAAAAAGTAAAAATCTCTTGAGTCATACCTATTATATATATTGCATGTAACAATTCTTCATTATGAAGAATACCTGGTAGATTTACATCGGAAATGATGGTGAAGACAAACTCCGAGGATCCTGCGTTACTGTCTTTTTATTATTATTTATGTAGAAAGACCCCTAGTGGCCAAAGTAACCTATTAAACCTCTGAACTTTGCTCAAATCGATTCATTCAGTCACTCTTTATTCAGTCTCCTCATGAAAAGGGACAAAACCTACCTGTGCATTATCCTGTGCAGTTTAATAACGGTGACTCTCTGGTCTGAACTGGTTGCTGACGGTGATCCACCACCTTGTCAATATGTGCACTGATAACAGTGAAAGCAGCTCCAGGGTGAGATCTATGGTTATTGATCAGCTGAGCTGAACAGAGGCAGCTGCAGGACGAGCCCCAGTGTGGAGGGAGTCCAGAACCCCCCCCCCCCACACCCACACCCACCAGCTTGATAGCTACTATTCATATTAACGATACTGCTGCTTTGAAAACAATTTGAAATATTGACATTAATGCTAAAGTCATTAGGTCACTGAGGTGAAATTGATCGCAGGGCTAATTTGAGCTGAAACGATCAGTTGCTCGATCGGCCAATCGATAGAAAGTGTTGCCTCCACCAAGGAGGTTGTGGTTATGTGTTCTGTGTCATTTCTCAGCAGTCTCTATATCATACTTAACTGAATATTTATCAGCAGATAAATCAATATTGAATGGGTAGTTGCATTAAAAAACACATACACACCAACGTTTGCTGTTTCTGCCCAAACATTTTTTAAGATGTGTTGCTTTTTCTTATTTATTTCCTTTGTAAATTGTGTATTTGTAGTTGTTACGACTAATTGTCTACCATGTGGTTGATTTAACAAACGTATATATATATTTTAGAGAAGTCCGTTTTATTTATTACAGTCCAAGAAACTTCCAGAGCTTTAAATCTGTAATTTGTCTTCTCTCATCCTCGTCCCAGACTATCATCTATATTAATGTTGTCTCATCCTTTCATGACACGAGAGCCACTGAGGTACACAGAGTTGTGTTGTTGTAGTCAAAACATTCTCGTCTCCATCACTCTCGCCCCCCCGACACCAATCTAGTTTTTTGAGCAGCGGGGGGGGAAGTTGCTGCACCGACGCCACCTGAGGGACTGAGTTACCCTACATGTGATTGCTATTTTCATCCCTCTTCCCCCCCTCAGTGTTTCTCCAGACAAATCCGAAGTGGCTTTGACCAGGTGGGGGGGGGGGGAACTGTGCTATTAAGGTGACTGAAGAGCCTCTCGGGGGAAAGCTGTCTGGGCTGAAGTGTACAAACTCCACTTGCCTCCAGAGCCTCGTGGATCTAAAATTGTTTTACGAGAGAGGTGGTGATGGAGAGAGAGAGAGAGAGAGGATGGAGAGGATCAGGCTAACAGCCCCGGAATATATTCAGGCTGTCACGGTATTAAAAAAGAATAAAGAACATAATATCAGATGTATAATTTAACTCAAAAGTCCATCTTTTATCTTCAGCATCCTGCACATCAACTTTCCCCAGATGATCTCATCTTAACCCTGTGAATCATACGGCGCAAAAAGTTCTTGATAAACCAAGAGTGGAGAAAGAAGTAAAGGCAAACACAACTAAGCACTGAAGGTTGTTCAGGAAGTGAGATGTATCTGTGATGGACCAGCATGTTCTCCATCCCCGGCTGCACACCTTCTTCTTTGCATCAGAGAGAGAGAGAGAGCGAGAGAGAGAGCGAGAGAGAGAGAGAGAGAGAGATGCGGAAGGGAAGTCACGGCAGTGCACACAGCAATTTAAATTTTAATTGCCTAGATTTATCTTCGCCGTACAGTGTGACGGGCTGATAACTAGGGCTGATAGCACAGAGAGAGCCGGTTTGTTAAAGCTTGGCAACAGCCGGATATATCCGGGCACAGGAGCCACAGCAAAGAGCAGAATGGATTTACTGCAACGTTTCTTAACCTCCGACAAACACCTACGTTCACAGCACAATGCACAGTTCAGCCGAGGCTTAAGTGCTGGATATAACCTGAAAAACCTGGCAAATTGGCCAATTTCAGGTTGCCCATGACATGAAATCACCGACGCCTGGCAGCGGTGTGTTGCATCAACTTCCCGATCGCACAACAAACAGGAGTGTGGCGAGGTAATCTCCCCCCGAGTCGCGAGGTTGAAATTTTCAGTTTGCGAGGACATGGGGAGTCACAGGGAATTAAATGAGAACCACAACTCTGGAATTACTTGAGGTTGCTTCAGACTGAGGAGGCTCTTCTCTCTGGGAGATCCACAGCTCTTAAAGTAAGGATGTAGACCTCCTTAAACATTTGTAAAAACGTAGAATAAGAAAATGCCAAGCTCTGAATTATGATAATTTTTATACGTTTATAAAAGCTGTCTTTTATTTGACAAGATAGCAAAGACAAGAGGTGTAAAGAGAAGAAACCACATAAATATCTTTTAGCTCTTGGATTAAAGGAATCATTGAAGCAGGTTAACATCTCTGATCCTGAGCCCGCTGCACTGGAACCACGTGCAAGGCAGTAATGGAAGTGATGGGTTTTACACAAATGGAACTTTTCTCCCGGTACATTCTCAGGTCGTTGTTTTCGAGCTTCGACCTTCAGTTTGATCCCTTCTCTATCCGGGAGGTTCACGTCCAAAACCGGCTGCTTCGTTTCTACATCCTCTCAAAAAATGAAGACCGATTAAACATTTAAACTTTAAGAGTTTTTGAAAGTTTTCCGAGTGCACGTTGGCTCCGCTGTCCCGAAGCCCTGAGAGATGGGTCATATGCTCAGGCACATCCAGCTCATAGTTAAGAGCTTGAGAACCATTGCCCCTCTCTCTCTCTCTCTCTCTCTCTCTCCATCTCATCCATCCATCCCTCCTTGTCCTCCTCATCGCCCCCTTTCTTCGATTCTCTTTCCACTTCTCTCACCACGATGTCACTTCTCCAGTCGAGTCGGCCTCAAAGTAAAGATGCTTGACCTCCAATCCGTGCCTTGTTTTTTTTATTAAACCCTCTTACTTTCCATCTGTTAATGCTCCTCTCCCCAACGGCCGTTTCAGCCAAAACCTGCGTCAACAAACGCAATGAAAGTGTAATTGAATAATTTTATTACGGGACACAGCGGCACAATGTGTAATTTCCTCAGTAAACACTGTGCCACCATGCTGTTTTGCAATATGCCCGCGCTCAATAGGCACCGTGCCCTGGAGTTGCAGCTCAAATTGCACAATATGAAACAACAACCCAAGTGGGCGACCGGTGAGGAATATGAACAATTACATCTTTTTGTTTTCATCATATTTCCCCTGATTTGCTTTCCCCTCCTGCCAACATCCTGTCAATTAGAGCCACGCAAACCCCACAATGATATGATTTGAACTGCCTGTGAGGAAGTGTAATGAACCTTTGCACTAACAAAATGGAGGAAAATGAAGTTTAATGCATTGGTTATATATATATTTGAGGAAATGTCAGGTGGAGGGAAGGCAGTGGTGAGGAGAGGAGGTTCCATTTAGACGAGGCCCGGTGATGGAGCGTTCATCAGGTAGTGATTCCCGTCTGAGCTCCACGTCTCCTTCCGGTGAGTGATGGCGTTCGGATGATAGCGCGACGCCAAGCGGAATAACGAGCGCGGCACAAAACCTGTTATCGGACTGTCACCGGATGGATAGACCTCGTGGGTAATTAGCATCGGGATGAATGTCGGCTTCAAGTGCAAGGTGTTATATGAAGTATTCATGTGTCACACGTCCTCGGTTGGAGTTTTTTTATACGCGGTGAAATGCTGGGATCAACTTTACGGCTCCGGCATAAATCCATAGAAAACATTCAGCCTGAGTCGTGAAGGGAAGTTACACTGGATGTATATTTTTATATGTTGCACATCAGCAGCAGAAAGTCCCTCGATCGCTGCAGGAGTGCGATCATCAAAATTTGTTGCCTTGATCCAAACATTATCGTCCTGCTGCTCCCCCCCCACCCCCCGACACACACACAAACACACACACACACACTTTATGAGAGTTTTGTGTGTGTGTGTGAGTCGAGGAACGTACAGTAGAGGGCTCAGTGTGTGACTCCCTGCCGCGTGATGGATGGACAGACACTAGAATATGTCTAATTATCATTAGCCTCCCGGAGAGAAAAGCCGGCTGTAATGGGCACTTATTACTGATATGCCTTTATCAGCACAGAGCTGAGCTCCTGCTGGTTCGCTAAGCTGATGTGGAGATGACTGTTTGTCTTTCACACAAGTCCAGATTCAAGCTTCACTCAAATTATGACTCTTTCCTGTCAATCTACTCATCGAAAGCCGTTTGAAGACACTCGTTGAGATCACATTGTTTCCAGCTCATCTCCATCTTCTACACATACAATACTTTAGTTATTTTGGGTCTGTTAGGTGTAAGAGATCACACACTCGCTTTGAATCCTCCGGAGATTCTCCTCCTGTATTCTCACATGGGTTTTTTTTTTACCTGAGGGGCGGCAGGAGAAACCAGGGAGAACGTGCAGGGTCATTTATTTTCTTACAAACAACCTCTCCGGATAATTTCGGGACATTATCCTGCATATGTGTCATCTCCTTTATCGCTAATATCTGCTTTTAACATCCACCCTCCTGCATTGTTGACACAGCTCCAGCTTCAAATTACAGAATGAGGCAACATTTAAATATACGTGTGACATGATGTTATTAAAACATGTTAATCACCAACCTGAGGCCTGACCCACAAACGTCAGCTTGGATTAAAGTCTACAGGAAGCATGTGTCACATGTCACGTGGGGGTATTTAATAACTGTTTTATTCTTTGTCATGGTTTTGTAATTTGCTGAAGCACTTTGCTGGATTTTCCACCTGAAGCCCTTCATTTGAATGTGAAGCACTCGGTCCTGCTGCCTCTGCAGAAAAGATGAATTTTCAGAATTCTTGTATCATGACGTTTCCTCAGTGATGTTGGAACGTGGCTCAAAGCTTTTAGCTGCAGGTGATGGTGCAAAACAGGATGAGCTGAAATGAATCTACAACTGTGCTTTTTGTCTGATTTGGACGTATTGTACAGCCGTCAGAGATGTATGCACATGGTATGTTATTTTACACATAGCTCCCTTTGTGCAGTGTGGTGCATGCAGCCCTTTAGACACGTAGGCTACATCTGGCCCGTGGCTGGTCTGTGTTATTCCAAAGCGTATCAAAGAGAGGAGAGACGAGAGATCTTCCTCTGGATGCAGAACCCACCACCTGCTGCTGTTTAGCAGACAGATTGTGTTTTTTTTTTGTGCAGGTTTTGTTCTCGCTCCCTTTGTCAGTGTTCATTCCAAGGTACTGTCCTGCTACATGGGAAAATACATGCAACAGAGTAAGGTTCTCTAGTAGGTAGGTAGCTACTGATGCAGCCTGTCTTTTAGATGTGTACATGCAACACTTTGCCTCACCTTGATTTAATTTTGAGAGTCTGGCAGATAGTTGTTAGCACCAGATCTGCAAATGTCTGATATTTATCCATCCACACACCCACCTGCTTATCCTGAGGGTGGCAGTGGGGGAAGAGAATATGCAAAATCCAGAGAGGCTGGATTCAAACCGCCAACCTTTGACGTAAAAGCCAATAAAGATTAAATAAGTAAAGATAAATAACTTTCAGTAACTCCTGAGAAGTCTTTAAGAATCCCTTTTGTCAAAGAAATATAATTGAGCCTTGATATTTTACAGTTTAACCATAAACTTGGTTATAGATGACTATTAATGTAAAGAAAAGACATATATACGATTTGATATATTAATATATATGTGTGAAAGGCTTGTATCAGACGATTTGTCAACGGAACTTTTAACGGTCAAACCCGGTTGTGGAATTCATTGCAGCCGAATTTATCAGCCAACCGATATATTGGTCCGGCTCTATTATAATTCGTGACCTGATAATATGCTGATACAAATGTCATGGTTTGCACTTCAGCCCTGGATTGCAGAGGTGATCTTTCTTTTTACAGTATTCTACCTCAGGTTTCTGCTCCATTAAGTATCACAGCCAGAGCCATAAAGCAGGCCCTGCCAGCTCAGCTCACCTGAGTCTACATGTGCCTGCTACATCGACCGTTCTATGGAGTCATTAAAAGAGGGGAGTCGCCTCGAGGGCTGTGTCTGCGCTGTGTGAGCAGAGGGGATACAAGTTTGTCTAAGTGTGTGTAACTATATTGAGATCGTATCTCACCCGCGTGTGTGTTTTCTCTTACTCGGCACGATCACGTCTCTGATAAAGCCTAATGGGAATGTTTGTCTCTCGGGTCATGAGAGTCACAGCAGCATGGACACACACACACACACACACACACACACACACACACACGTGCATGGGCGTAGTGCACAAACGGAGACAAAACACAGACACACACACACATTCAAAGCAGTGATTCCAGATAATGAAGAGTATTCAGGCAAACTGCCCAGGAAAATAATCAGTGGTCGAGTTGAAATGTTAGTTTGATTAAACCGAGATACTGTAAAGCACAGAGCCAGAATTAAAATGTTTATTTGAACTAAATAAAAAAATAAGTGCAGAATATGTTCAATACTTGGCAACAGCAGCTTTGTTGTTACCTGCTTGTTTAACCTTGTCTGCAGAAAAATGCTTAATTGAAAAATGTGGCCGGTGGCATAATGTGGAGCAGTTACATCAACATTAATGTTTTTTAAATACTTAATGCACCTGCCAACTGCTCACTGCTAAACTAAAATATTCATACGTACATGCAATATTTGCATTATAGGCTTATACACTGAAGGCAGCTTGTTAATGATCTGATTTAATACAGAGGACTTTGGTTAAGGTTTGGGAAACATTAAAATATTGTAAATATTGAAAAAGCAGCTTTAACCATCAAATGGGACAGAATTACTTTTTCAAATTTCAACAAAAAACCATCCTCCCCTCAAACACAACTAAACATCAACCACTAAAACCAAGGGAAACACAGTTACTGGGCGAGCCTTCACAGATTTCAATGGTGATGCAATCTGCCACAGGAATTCCAGAGATTTTTTTTTGTGCAGCTGTGTTTACAGTCGAGAGTTAAGCAGATAAGACGATGTCGGGATGGAGAGACTCACGTGATTTCACCCATTTGATGGTGAGGCATCCAAAGCTAAGAGGAAGAGAGAAGTGCTGAGCAAGAAGCTTCATCTGAATGAAGTGTGGGTCTTGATCTGTGTTTCAGAATTTGTGGTATAGGTGATTATTAATATTTCAAGGATCATCATTTATGCACAAATGAACTTTTGAAAGTTTTGTGTTTGGAGTTTAATGTATGACGTGGGCGCTTCGTGAAATTGGATTATTTTTATATGTGCTTTCACTGCCGTCTTCACTATACAAAAAATATTCATTAACTAGAGATTTGTTTTCGCTGCTATGAACCGATATGACATTTTTTATTATACAGAATAAACAAGCAGAAAAAAATACGCATTTAAGTTTACATTCGACATAAGAAATGGTATTTTTTCAATTCAAGTTCTATACATTTGATTGTATTTGTGTTTTCTTTTTATTTAAAGTTATTTGTAATACATTTTATGCATACACTGTAAAATATCAATTACATTTCTCTGTCATAATGGCTTGATAATGACGCCTAGAAATCATAAACCATCCATATGGGTCAGACTCTTAATATTACCACAGAGATCTAAACGTCTGGTCCTGGTTGGATTGGGGGGGGACATCAGATGGAGTTTGTGTGATCGCACAAACTAAGTTTCAACAACAGCTCACACGTTTTGGACGCCTGTCATCTGTCCTGTCCACTTTTAAAGGACACCCCCTTGGGTCTTTGAAGAAGTTCTCCACGTCTCACATGCAACACTTCTTGTTACACCTGTGAATCTGACCTGGAGGAAAACAATCTTCCATCATGCGTGTTGTGTTCTCTGTCAGGTTGGCTCTCCTCCTCCGCACCCCCCGCGTCAGGATAATAATAAAAATGACTGTCGACTTGTCCGGCTCAGAGATATTAGCTCCGCCATGTTTGATGTTGTGTGTCTGCGCTCATCAAATATTCCATTACTCTGCCAGCTCCCCTGCATGTAATAGAGTGGACCGGAGCCATGTACAAATAGTATTAGGCTCTCAACACACCCACTCGCTCGAATCAGTATCCAAATAATTACCTCTCCCCGCGTCTGCTCGCCGAGGCCGGCGGCTCGAGCCCGGGAATCGGTCCTGTGACGCCGGGTGTGTGTACACAGGGCTGATGGAGACGACTGCTCCACCGTGGTTTATTCAGACCAGCATCATCTGTCAGAGCTTGAGTTGAAGTGGTTTTCATCAGGGTTTTTCATTGCTATGGTTAATGTACCGACACTGTGCTGCTGTATTTGTTTCACGGGAACCCCGAAGTGTATTTAGTGTGTGTTTGTGTGTGTGTCTGTGTGTGTGTGTGGAGGCTAACGCACATGTCGATGAGATGCTTTATCGATCTTCACAGTGAAATCCTCAGGCAGCACCACTCAAGGGGTCAGAGGTCAGGGTCGTCTCTAGCTATAGGCTCATTATCTCCATCTCTTGGATGAAGTGCTAACTATCTGGTTTTTCATTTTGTCCTTTGAATCATTTGAATTCTTCTTGTTTGGCTGAATCACTGATCACAGATCCACCAAACTAAAACCAAAATAAAGAACTAAAGTATATTTACTCGAGTACTGTGCTTGAGTACAGTAACAGTACAGTTTCCTTTCTCTGCTACTTCACAGTGAACTCTTTCTTGCTCATACTTCATATCACACTCAGCTTTCTCCTCTGCAACCCTGACGTCTTATGGTTGATTTCTCTTTTAATTTGCACTGAGAGTTGTTCTAACGTATCACAGCTTCCTGTCGTGGGTGTGGGTGTGGGTGTGTGGGTGTGTGGGTTTGTGTGGGTGTGGGTGTGTGTGTGTCAGCACGCTGCACAAAACCGTTAACACAGTAGCAACGAAAAAGCAGAAAAACACAGAAGCTTCCCACAAATGTCTGTTGTGAAATTAGCCCGAACAAGCAGAGTTGTGTTCTGAGGTTTGTGTGTCTGTGTGAGCTGATCTGCTTCTTTAAGGTGTTTCCCCCTCACACACAAAACAACTTGAATCTGGATCTTATCTTCTTTATTCCGCCCTGCTGCTCATAGCTCCACGTTGGTTTTGGCCTCCTGCCTCCTTCAGCTGGTTTTCTCCTCCTCTCCACCGATGACTGGTGTCCTGGTGTGGGAGTCGATGACGTCATGTCACAGGAGTCTTCGATTAGTTCGAGAGGGAGGGGGGGGGGGGGGGTTCACTCTGCTCCTCCGTTTGTCCCCCAGAGACAAACCCACGGACTTGTCTTGTCTCCTCCACCTCACCCTGTCCTGCTGCCCTTCTGACTCAGATGACAGTAAACCACCGACACGCTGTAGCAGCTTTTCAAAAAGTTAAAACATGAGGGAAATTCCCACTCGGGTGTTAGTGTGGACTCCTCGATAAGGACATCTTCAGAGGAGCCTGCAATTCAAAGCTGTTAGTAAACTACCTGGAGGACACTCATCATGACGGCTGATCCCGAGATTAATCGTTGTCCTTGAGGACGTCTTGTTTGTGATATGATTTACCAAACGCTGTGCATTAGCCCGACTCGCGGAGGGGTTTTCTCGTGTGTTAATTAATTACAGATGGACTGATTGCAGTTGAGTTGATTGCTTCACCTCGCTCCCAGCTCATATAGGAGAAGTGTTTATCACCGTGGGGCTGTGAGGTCTTTATGGCAACGCCGTTTACTGCTGGCAATTTCTCTCGGCCTGCAGGGAATGTTTGTCTTATAGAGATGTATCTAGGGCCCTGGCTTGTTTCTCCATCTCTTGTCTCCCCCTTTTTATTTCATTTTAGAAACCATCTCTGATTTATACCTGCACTATACCTGCACTCCCCCCCCCCTACCCCCCACCAGACAGGCTCAGGAGATAAGTGGCTACAAGGGGAAGTGTGGATACACTGATCGATAGATGTCTGGGCAAAGTTAATGGTTCCCAGTTGTTTTTTGGGGGGATTCTCACAGCGTCATCTTTTGATGCTGATAAACCTGACGAGTAAACTCCTGAAAATAATCATCTGTACAAATGATAAGGCTCTGAACCCCCCCCCCCCCCCATCCCTGCTTTCTTTTGGGTCGTCACACTCTCTCTCTCCGCCGCCGCCGCCACTTTCATCTGAAACTCTCCTCTCTGTTATTTAGCAGCTTAGAGGATACCCCTCCCTCCCTCCCTCCGACCCACTCTCCTTCCTTCTCTCTCTCTCTTTCTTTTTTTTTTTTTTCGCCATCTGCTTTGAAATTAATGGGCATGTTGGAAAGCAGGCTAAATCCAGAGTGACAGCTTTTTCCTCCCTCCCTATTTTTAAAAGCATCGCTGCGGGCGGCGGCCGTCCAACTGCGTGGGAGATGCAGAAATAGAAAGAGAGAGAGAGAGAGAGAGAGAGAGCTGGTTTATCAAGCTGCTCCTGCCTCTTAGATTTCCTCACCTCTGCCCTCCGGGACGCTCCTGAAACCGTAGCTCATAGCATCACTTAGCTGTCGATGATTGGCCGCGTTGCTCTTTCAGTTGTTGCTTATTCTCATGGTTTGTCATGTGAGAACAAACCGCTCTGTCAACCGACGCTCTGTCCCTCCAGGATCTCGATAGTGAGGAGTTTTTCTTTGTGATATTTGACGATTCAACATAAATAAATGGGGCTGAAATTTGTCCAAATGGCAATTCAGCTGTAAACATGTCATCTTAATAGACAGTCATGACATGCTCTGGGTTCCAGAGATTAGACATTTTAATTTATGGGCCTGTGCCTCTATAATTTACGTAGTTAGCTGGCCAGCTCTTTTTCTTGAGTTTTGACTTTATTGCTCCAAGCCCCAACAAGCTCCATTAACCAAATATTTAGATTTAGATATATTTTCATTGACGTGTTGCTTTTTTTGTTCGTTAGTCAGCAGGAGAAAGAACCCATAACATTTTGGAGTGGATCTTGATAAACATGGCGAGGTAGAGGTGCTCTCCGAGACCCCGTCAGGTTTGGTAACTCAATCAAAGCTAGAACTAAAGCAGCCCCATTGGTTCCCGATGCTCCGACTGGTCGCTTCCCTTCTCCGTCATCCTATCTAAGTTCTCCTGATCGACCAGTTAGATTTCCTGGGGAGTCCGACTGGGAGCGGGGCCAGACCCATCATCACGAGCTGGCTGCCTCCACCCTGTAGTTATCTGGAGGTCTGTTTGTGGTGATTGAGGTCTTGTTTTCACTGGACTACTGGCTCAGTAAAAGTGTGATTAGTTTTGGATGCGTTTTTAGAGGGAAAACTGTGATTATTGCTGAATCTGTTATTTGTCCTGTTTGATAATTTACTGGAACAATTATGGGGAATGGATGTCTTGTTTTTACTCGTGTTTATGAATACATATATTTGACTTGAACAGATACTCATGTAATAAAGGAAATGTGTGAGAAATATCTATCTGTAGCCTCTTAGTGTGCAGGGAGCAAAACATGGCTTGGCTGAAAAAAGAACATATTCCTGATATATCTTTAGGGTGTATTTTAAATGTTTTATAGTTTCTCCCATGAAGCCGTCTCTGGTTATAAAGTCCTGGAGATATCTGTTGAACGTCTTAAGACAAGACACATGTTCTCTGTGTCATCATTGAGGTATAAAGAGAAGGAGAACCCTGTGTTTTTTTATGGATTCCTTTACACTGCTGCCATGTTGTGGTTTCCAGACATTGTACGTGGGCTAAAAAAAAAACTCCACTTACGGAACAGGAAGAGTGTTGCAATCTGAAAGGCATAAGCAGCTACATATGTGCACACACACAGACACACACAGACACTTACACACAGTCTACACATACTCTTTCCATGCTCGGGGCTCAGGGCTCTGATCTATCCGAAGGTTTCCTCCCGTGGCCCGTGTGCCAGACTGTCTGGAGAGCCGTGGAGGGGCCTTGTCTGCTGGGTGAAAAGAAAAAGGCAATAACATTTGCTTTTTGTAGCACAGTTGCCCTCCTCCTCCTCCTCCCCCCCCATCTCCTCCCCCCTCTCCTCTTGAGAAGGATTACCAGCATTAACCGGACGTTTGATCCCGCCTTGCTCTCCGCCGCCGCTCCATCCGTCTGACCAGGCTCTCTGTATCTCTTACTCGTCCAGACTTCTCTGTGTTATTTCTGATTTAAGCCTCTTTCTTTTGCTCTTTGCTATCAGACTCCCACCTTATAGGAGCAGCTCGGACAGCTGTATCATATTTACACTAGGAGTTTAATTCAATTTTCATAAGGTGCGGTGCAGAGGACATCACAGCGACAGGTGTGGGTGACACGTGAGACGATGTGGAAGGATCGACGTAAACGGATAATTAACTGTCACGAAGAGATGAGAGGTTTTCACGACCGTTAACCCCCTCGTCATCTTTGCACGAAGCCTCAGAAATAAACACAAACGTGCTCACTAACCCTCCCTTGCCACCTCGACTTAAGCCTTCTCTCTCTTTTTCTCTCCATGCTGACAATGCCTTTATCTCAACGCTGATTAATTGCCAGGGACGGTGCCAACAAGCTTTCCGATGTAATTTGCGGGACAAGTATAAGCAGACAGTGTGCCCCCAATACATAATGCTGTTGATTGCGGCCACACTGCACTGGCGGTGACAAGGGGCCCAAAAAATTAGTTGTGACAATGTGACGCAATGTGACAGAGGACAGTATTTACTGACCTTAAGCTGTCAGGATTAAAGTGTAAACATAGTGGCTTCATTTAGGCCGAGGCTGTTGACGTGTTTGAGTAAAGATGAGCCACTCGAATGGAGAATTGATGCCCTCTCACCACAGCCCTAAACTTTCACTCCTTCCAGCTGTCGGAGGTCACGTCACCCGTTAACCTGTGTCACGTCAGGATAACGAGTTCACAGAGGCTGTTAATTGTCGCCTTGGGTTGCACAAAACACACACTATACATTTAAATAATCATATTTAGGTTGTTAATCTTCAGAAAACACATAATTGTCCTCGTACTGCACAATGCTGAAGCTCCTCTTTTCAGCCTCTGTCTGAAACACTTGGTTTTTAGCTCCTAGTCTCTTAAGAATCAGCCGGACCATCGACCAGCAGCTTCAAACTGGTTTGGTCACAGGTGCTGGTTGTCTACTTGATTTATTTACACTGTACGTGCAGGTAATCAGGTCAAAAATCAGCTGTGGGTCACGTTTGGGTAGAAAACTGCAGCCTGGGACGAACGTTG
This sequence comes from Pleuronectes platessa, assembly GCF_947347685.1. Taxonomy (NCBI): domain Eukaryota; kingdom Metazoa; phylum Chordata; class Actinopteri; order Pleuronectiformes; family Pleuronectidae; genus Pleuronectes; species Pleuronectes platessa. The sequence goes on along the minus strand of NC_070644.1, from coordinate 18,563,809 downwards.
ATCCACTTGATGGATCTAGGAATATATTTATTCAACTTTCCTAATCTATGTTTTTATGAAAAATACATTTCTTCCATAAGAGCTTCACAGTGAAGTGTAGGATTGTTCGTCTGCTCCAGCGCCTGATGCACTTGTAGTCCGCACTAAAGTGCCGTGTGCCCCATGAGTCCAAACCATAATCCATTAATTAAAGTTTTTTGCAGTCAGTTAAACTCGTGATTATGTTTCAGTGAGCTCCAGAGTGTAAGAATTAGAAGTATTGTTGCCATGGTTACCCCCCCCCCCACCAGTTCAGCACACTGGTCTCATATGATCTCTGCTCGAGGCGTTATGCTTTATGATTTTTAAATTCATAGACACCTGCCAGCCAAGCGGGTCATTGTGTGAAAGTATATCAAATTGCAATCCCTGCGATAGAACCAAATGTGTTTCTTGGCAAAGGTGCAGCTGTGACTAATATTTAAGTGTTTTGTGCAAACAGCAGATTATCAGAATGATGTTGACTCTTCCCACTGTGATTCTGGTTCTGGATTCAAACCGTACAGCGTCTGCACGCCGGTGTCACTGTGGTCTCATGTTTCATTGGCTCTGGCTGAGTGCCCAGTGGAAACCTCTGTCCACGGCACCACTGAATGGATGGGAACTGTATCCAGTCACTTAATCTGTAAATTGGCCGATTGCTGTATTGTGTGTGTCGCAGGAAAGCCGCGTTGTGCGATTGAATGATTGTTTATCCAAGCTGTGGCTATGATGATTAAAGGAGGCCGAGCTCTGCCCCAGAGCCGGTCGGCTAATTAACAGGCTGTTCTCCATGTTAATAGCATTAGTCACCTCGGAGATAATCACAGCCATCAGGAGCCCGGAGCTGCATCCCCCCCCCCCCCCCCCCCCCCCCTGTACCTGATAGTCTCCCTAAACAAAGGAGGGACAAACACTTGACACTCACTGTGGTTTCAGATGTCAGTGCCTTGGCCCTCGAGCACATGTCAAGACGGGCTCTCTTGCCTACCGCTACAATGGAATAACATTAAATCTGTGGTGAAAGGCAGATTATAGGAGAAGCAGCAATCAGGCTGCAACTCATAATGAAGCTGAATAACGGTAATTGGGGATTTGAAATGTCAGAAAAACACAAAAGGGAAGTCACAATTTCCCCAAACCCAAACTGACGGCCTCAGGAAGTTTGCTTTGTTTGACCGACACAAAAAAAACCAATGAGCACTCAGTTAATTAAAGTAGAAATTAGGGAAAAAAGCAACAATTGTTCACACTTCAGAAGCTGCAGTCAAACAATTAGGATCCAAGGTCTCTTTTGTCATCACACCCGGGTTCTCGGTACTGCTTCGGCCCTGATTGCTGGTTTAGTTCTGCAGATCCGGGGTCTGTCCGCGGGGGGGTTAGAATGAATTAGGGGGTAATGAAGAAAACAACAAATTAATTTTAGGGTTAGCTGCCATGTGTAAGTACTCCTGCACGAGGAAGAGATGATTATGAAGGACGCTGCTTTCAGCTTGTCCCAATTATTGATCTTGCTCTGTTCCGCTGTTTAATCCACAGCAACTGATTGTATCTCATGAGCCTATCAGACGATTGTGAGAAGGTTGTTTAATTGTAATGGAGCAGAAATATGTAAATTTCCAAGTCGTGTAACACGTGAAGCTGATCAGCAGATTAATATCTAAACATATTTCATTTGTGTTTCTAGTGGAAGCATCATTCGCTTTGGATTCAGAGAAGTATCCATGTGAGATGATGTGTTAATAGGGTGTTAATGTTATTGTTATCTTCTGTGTCAAAATGCATAAATTCGCACTGATTTATAGTTACTTGTTAATTCTTTGGACGCATGTTTATAAGCCCAGAGCCAACTCAGCTCTGCCAGAGATCGTTCAACACAGTTAATGGACTTTAAATGTATCCGTGCTCGGCACAGGGAGGAGGTTCATTGAGGTAAAGTCACACGTCCGATGCAAAGGGGTTTTCTTTTAGCGGTGAAAGAAGTGAAAGGTAACATTTCTCACCGCGGAGCTCAATCGCTCCCGTGAGCCTTAAGTTGTGAGGAGGGGGGGAACTCAGCGCGGAGAAAGATAAATGCAGCCTTCCCCTCCCCGGTCCGATGTCATAAATTACGTGGCCATTGATCCATGGGTGTCTGGGATCCTCGACGGACCTCCCTCTCACATTCATCAAGCCTCGAGTCTCTAGCTCGGCCCGGGGGGGGAAATGCCTCAAACGTGAACCGCTCTCCTGAGTCTCTGCAGCATGGCCTGTTGCTTGGCTACTCTATAGATTCATATTTACATGTAGTGTATTGCAGAGAACCTGGAGGACTGCAGCATGCACCACAAGGTTCCAGAGTCTAGGCCGACTGGTCCTGGAGTTAAAGGGTTTTCTGTCTCTGTGTCCTCGGGGCTGGTTCCTTGAGACTGCGACAATCTCCGAGTGAAACGCAGGGCAGCCATCAGGGCACCGATGATGATGATGATGATGATGATGATGATGATGATGATATTTATTATAGTCTGTTGGGAAAGAAAAAAAACTGCCTCCTCTTTGACAGAGCAAATGGAGATAGAGACGGTCATCCAAAGGTGAATCCTGTCTTTCACGAATCAAAAACAGCCACAACAAAAAACAAAAGAGTAGAAATCTGTTGTGTGCAGTTTATACGACTTCAGAGAAAAGAGGCTTTATGAATTATTACTGGTCCACAGAGGAAAAAAACATGTATGAAAGGTCAGAGGAAATTGAAAAATCAAGTCAGGTAGAATTAAGGTGATAATAGTCGATGCCGTTTGTTCGCTTTTGTCTAAAACTCGCTCTTCTTCATCGGTATTATTTGTGAAGGTCACCACTCGTCTTCCTCAGTAGGTCTAAAGTAGTTTTATACAAATTATGAGTGAGGTTTCCAGGCTATTAATATAAATCTTATACAATCGGAATGGATTTTGTTTATTTGAATGTAAATAAAATTGTATATTCATCAATTTGAGGTCCTGGAAATAAGCTGAAGAATAAAATGTTCTTCGCAATTTACTCTGTGCAAAATTAAACTTTGAAATATTCCAGAAAAAAAAGGAAGGAAGTATGAGATAGATATGATTCCCAGCTTATTACCAGTGGCTGTTATTTTAAAGCACAGGTTGAATAACGTGCCCCTCTTCCTCTTCCTCTCTCTCCTTCATCCATGAGAGCAGTTTTTGTCCTGTGTCCTGTGTTTTTGTTCTTCTCTTTCTTTTCCCTCTCTCCCCACACAAAAGCTTCCCTTCTCCAGGAGGGAGCCTCCTCTCTCTGTCAGTGTCGGGTTCACTGCTTCTCTATCCTCACGAATGACCTGATGCTTCCATGTTCTGAGCATGTTACCGATGGCATGTTACTTTCAGCTAAGGCTTTCTTCCTCACGCTTCTTATCTGCAACCCCCCCCCCCCACGCTGATGGTGTGTTTTTCTTTTTTTCACGAGTGGCCAGTGTAAAGGTGAATGTGGACTTGATTTAATTATGGAGTCATGCTCGACAATCATGGCGCCGTTCTCCCTCCAGAGTCGCTGCTCTAAGCCCAATGATCTTCTTTTGTAATGAGGATTAACCTTTTTAAAAACTGTACTTAGCCTTTTTAACTTTCACATTTTAACACGAGCCACGTGGGCCCTGCTGATGAAGCAGTTCTGCTGATGAGACTCAAAACCTGTGGTCAATCCACACCTGCTTACAGCCTCTTAGGGATAATAGCAGGAGATGAACACATTTGCATACTATTGCATTGAATTATTCATGTGGCGTCCTCTTTCTGTAATTTGCAGGAGCAGGGCCTTTCCCCTCACTGACTTAAACATCTGGGTGACCTGGAAGTGGGATCCCCCCAGTTCATTAATCCGCTGTGGGTGCACATGCACACCAGCTGGGTGTCCAAGCGCCACGTGGATGATAAACCATTAAACTCCTGGTTGGTTTCAACACAACAATTCATTTAGCGTTGTTTAGAATCTACTGTTTCTCTAAGTGTTGAAAGCTCGGAGCCTGGGAAACTGGGAGGAACCTTATACTGGTTTGCAAACATTGATCAAAGGCGATATTGATTTCAAATGAGAGAGCTCTTTGATCACAGACGTGGAAGTCAGTGGTCTTTTGAAAGAAACTCTGGATTGAATTAAGTTTTGAAAAGAAAAACAGAGGAATTAGTGTTTTGTTTACCTCCTTTTGTTATTGATCACATCTGCTGGTGAATTGAGACACACATTGATCACATGATACAACATCAATGCAGTGCTGGGCTAACTGGTGACAGGCTTGTTTATCATGGTATTAGTGTTATTTACTTTGTATTGTTAGTGTTTCCTATTTGCCTGAACTGAAATAGCATTAGTTTGAGCAGCAGTTAGAGTTTTAACCAAAGACTTGAGCTGAAAATGTATAATATGACAATTCATCATCATCATAAACTATATTATCAGCTATTTTGACAACTGATTAATCACTTTCGGGAATATTTCACACACTGTATGATTGAATACTTATGTCCTTATTAAATATGTGAAGGATTTATCATATTGTTCAACTGCTGAACTTTTTCGATGGTAGGAACTCTGCGTATTTGGATTATCTTTACCTCAGGCTCCTTTTTTATGAAAATGAGATTACTGAAAAAGACTTGAGTCTTATCTTTCAACAATACAAGTAATACCAGTACTTTTCATAACAGTACAAGTACATGAAAGCTTTGCAGAGAGCTAGCATCCCCGCGGGCAGACGATTTATCACAAGAGGACATTTTCCTTCCTTCATTCTTTCCTCCGTCTTTTCATTTTCAGCCGAGACTGAATAAGACTCCACTATAATGGACAGTTTCTGCACAGCGGAGTCAAGCGTTCTGATGAGGTGTATTTTTGGAAAGCTCCAGCGCTGATCACTAAATCTCACTCTCGCACCCGAAAAGCAATCAACACCCTCGGTTGTGGGATCATTAACCAAGCGCAAAGTTTACGCGATCCATCATCACCTGCAGAAAGCATCCGTGTGGTTGTGTGCGAGTTTGTATAGGTGTGTGTTTGTGAGTGTGTGTGTGTGTGTGTGTGCAGCTTGTCGGAAACAGCTCAGCTTTGTCCTGGCTTCATATGAGCTCCTCTTTGCTGCTCCTCTCTCACCTGCTGAGAGCCCCCCCCCTGTTGTTCTGAAGGTGTGGAGTGATTCACTGACCTAGACACAACACGAGGGGGCTTTGTGTGCTTATGAGTGTGTGGGTGTGTGTGTGTGAGAGAGAGGGAACACACACACACAGTTCCCAGACAGTTACTCGTCTGTTTCATCGACTCTTGTCTGATTGTGTGATCATCTTTGTGACTCACTTCAGTCTGCAGACTATAGCCTCCTTTTAAAAGGTCAATGAGTAAGAAAATGGCTATCTGTTGAAATCATGCTAAGCAAATAGGGGGCAGCATATTGCCAGAAAACCTGTTGACCCCAGTAAGTCAGTTAAGGAAGACGTGTTATTGTGATTTTACAATTTTGTTGTTCATTAAAACATCTTTGTGTTGATATAAACAGGAAATAAAGGCTGTTTGAGAGCTGAACTCCTTTGGTTTATTCCCTTTATCCCTGAATCTGGATTTATAGCTAAATTCATTAGATATTCCTGCAAATTGACATCTTTGACATCTAGTCAAAAGTGTTATTTGAAAACAATTTTTTAAAACTTATAATTGATTTACTTTCCTTTGCCCCAAATTGACCCACACAAATAATTTCTAAAACATCAGTCTCTGACGTAGGATAGAAAACCCGAGCCAGGTAGAAAGGTGTTATTATTCAGTTGTAAATCCGTGGAGATGATTGATCCAGGAAACATGTTCTGTTCACATCATTCCTCGAACAGTTTCCTCTTGTCACAGCTTCTCCCTCTTCTTCTCCCTCTTCTTCTCCCCTGTGGTTTGAGTTCTCTGTTTCCCAACCTCTCCGTCCTCTCTGACACCAAAGAGCTGATTTTTAGGAAAACACTCCACCTTTTCCTCTTCCTCCTCTTCCTCCTCCTCACATTCTTCCCTGATCTTTCACATCTCCCCAAGTTTTCCCTGCCTCTCATTTCTTTTACATGCTGTTGTTCAGATTTTACGAGGATGCTCTAATTTGTATCTCGTCAGACACGAGCATCTCGGAGTGTGTGCAGATAAGGCCCCCCCCCCCCAAAGGAGTAATGCATTATTCCACTGTGTGTGATGTGGTGTAGTGATATAGTAGATGGGCTTGTCAGGGAGGTGACGGCTCTTTGTTACCTGACTCTTTGCTGCTCCTCTTCCTCCTCGCCTCCCTCCTCTACCTCCTCACCTCTCGCTCCTCTTCCTCCCTCCTCTCACTCTATCTCTCTCTATCCTTCCTGACAACAAGTCTACCTCTTTTAAGAGCTGTTTGCTCTTGACTGAGGAGTCAAAGTCTGAGCTGACGCTCCAGTGGAGCACGCGAGCCAAGCACCTTGTAAGTCCACCCACAGGCAATCGCTCTCTCTATCATTTTCTCCTCTCCTCCTCTCTGCCTCTCTCTCTCTCTCTCTCTCTCTCTCTCTCTCTCTCTCTCTCTCTCTCTCTCTGACCTTCTTTTTCCTCTGGTATAATTTGAGAAAAGTCTGATTTAGAATCTGGTGATCACAGCGGGACTTTGCTCTGGTAATTGCTGCTCTTGCTCTCAGGACTGAAAGCCTTGAGAAGCATGCTTTTCAGGAGCCAGTATTAAGTGAGTCATGACAAGTGGGTTTGAAAAGATGGACCAAACATCCAGCCCTTGACCCAAGTGCTTCAGAACTGTTGCACGTTTTTCTTTCTCTATAAAACACTCTCTCAATTTTTTGACACGTGAAACTGCAAAAAAAGCCCTAAAAACGACAATTTTGTGACAGGTGCTTGGAAAAAATATTTAATAATGTAATTGCTTGTAATTGGGAACAAGCACCTGCTTAATGTGCTTCACTTGCAGTCAACTTTTATTGCAACGTTTTAGCCGTAAAACCACACGTTTCTTTTGGTGGCTTGAAACGGCGACGCCACAGTTCTGCAGTTTAATGAAACAGAGAGAAACTGTTGTGAGGTAATGATCCCGTCTGCCGTCCTGAAAATGAAAGAGTGATGTAATGTGTTGAAGTTACATGGGCGGATCCACGAGGGGCCCGATGCCCCACTGGCCACAATGGGGAATATATTTGCTTGACTCTTTCACAAACTGAGGCAATTCAGTATTTCCTCTGTGTTGTATTTAATAAGTAATTTCTGCTTCAGGAAAACTAGCTAAATATATTTAATAATACTGTCTTGATCTGTAGAGCGAGTGGTAGACAAGGGTTTAATTTACTGAGTAAGGAATCGTTCATGGAGGTTGGACATTACTGTGTGGACATTACTATTAATCTTCTGATCATAGTATTAGTTAAACAATAGCCTGAAGTCAATTGTGTTTAGTTTTTTTATAGTTCATGTACATAAGTGCACATATAGGACTCTTTCAACCTCAGAATTCTATCGGCATTGAAGTCAATTGAGCGCAGGCTGTTGTGTGAGCAACACGCTCTCATGACACAGTGAGAAATGGAGGAGTACCTGTGCTTTAATGCGTTGCAGGCCACTGTGAGGTAATTTCAGATGGATGGTGCAGCCCGAGCCCAAGGAGATGACCGCAGTCTGTTTATTCCCGGGTGCACTCACACTCCCCCACTCCACAGGAAATGGTGTATTTTTTTCATCTAGATCATAGCAATTCTCTTTTTTTTACCACTACCCCGGCTCTGTTATCGGCAAACATATATTAGAATGTCAGACACATCTTCTCCACTGCTGATCCATATCTACAGAGCCGCTCTCTGCTTCTCCCTCACATCTCCAAACCACTCCAGCAAATGTTGCCTTTTCATATCTGGGCTTTTTTTGTCCACCCACTGCACGTGAGGATCCGCAGGCACGATAACCTTCGCAGCTGAACTGTAAATGTCACTTTGGCGAGCCGGCCAATCGCGGCTCTTCCCACTGGCCAGTGTGTCTCTCTTATGGGGTTCACACCCGTGACACTGGGACCGAGCAGATGTGCACACATGAATGAGAATGAGTCGGCGAGGCTCTCAGGTGTGGCCGGCAGAGGCCAAATGAAATACCGCAAAATACCAGAAAATATCAGATGGAGCCGCCTCTCCTCTGAAAAGTCAGTGGAGCGGAAACCGAGGGAGTTGATTTGTCTTTTCAGGCCTCATCCAAAGCGTGGAAGCTAATTAGTACAGGAGGCTGATGCGGTTGAAGTCCCACATTGTCAATTGTAGCAGCAGGAAACCGTGAGGCTCATCAAACTGCAGTTTAACTGGAAGGTTTTAAATGAGAACATTGTGCACTTTTTCTACTCCTGCAGAGCGAGGAGGCCCTGCAGTGTGTTTCTGTACCTGAAGCTGCTGTGAAGCTGATATTCAGCCCAATAACTGGAATATTCAGAGTATTGACCTCATTCTAAATGAGACTTTCTGGTTTTCATCTGTGTTTGTTCCTTTTGTCTGTTTGTTGGCAGCGTTACACACAAACTACAGGATGGATTTCCAGTGAAAATCTGTAAAGGGATGAGATGTGGGTCTTTAATTCTGGTGCACATCTGGATCTTGGGGAAGCATCAAGGATTTGTTTTGACTTTCGATATTTCAAGTAGGTTAATTTGACTTTTTGTGTGTCAATCTTGGAGAAATAAATACAGACGTATGTAGGGGATTGGCATCGATGAGCAAATCCTAATAGAAATCTGGATCTATTGGGTTTAAATGTGATTTCATTAAATGTTAACAAATAGAATCACACATTTGTTGCTGTGAAGCGTGTCCCCAGTTAGACGGAGATATGAATCCCGTGCTGCGTGTCGATCTAGTTTTGATTTTGATCTGAACACGAGTTGCTAATTGTCTGATTCTGACTCACGACAACATCACATCCTGCTGATGGTAACTGCCCCATACGTGTCACAATATACCGTGAAGACTCCCACAGGACGCTTTACTGCAATTAACATCTATACAAGTCAACACAATGTGTCCCAATACTCGTGTATCGGCTTAATTCAGTTACTGGTTCAACCGAGTGTGACTTTATTTGAGTTAAATAGATCAGAAAATGCTTCTTCCGGGACAGTGTCTTATTCAGACTGTTGTCCTAATTGGTTTAATGTGACGTAGAAAGAAACTGGTCCCTTCACCAGTTTTGCACACAACATCCACTATAGGGATGAAGCGTGTGTTGTGTTGTCTTTCAGCACAAAAAAGACAATCGAGCGTTTTGTTCCACGTCGGCTTCCCTCGCTCAAATCTATTGAGCGTGTACGTTCTGCCTCCGTGGCCATCGGTTCGTATCGCTCACGCTCAGAGAAATGAAAGTGCATATCTGAGCAGCATCTGGATTTGCACGCGAGGTAATGTGTTCTTCACAGAGAGAGAGAGAGGGGGGGGGGGTAAAGAGAGAGAGAGATAGAGATGGAAGAGGGGAGGCAGTTATCCTGATCTTTAATATTTCAATACTCCTGTGCAGTTATTGGTCTGTTTCACATCCCTGAAGGTTTATCTGTGCGATTGCATATTTTAGAGAGACTGGGAACCCTCATTATCTGTGCCCAGAGAATTTATTATGTGGTTTATTATGCATATTTTTTGGGGCTTCTGCAGGCACCTTATTATATGAACCCTTCCCCCTTTATGTGAATCACCTGTCTCAAGTTCCCACAGGCTGTGTTTCATTCACGAGACTGGTGGGGAGAAGCCATCACAGAAAACACAGATATCAATCTGCAATAAACGAATATAAACTGAAATACTGGTCCAGAGTTCTCCTCTCTTCCAGATGTGGAACACTGGAGATAAGACATATTGGCCATGGCCAATAATGGCAAATTGACATAGTAATAAATCATTCAGGGAGTGAAGATTAAGAAAATAAATTCTGAACAGTTGTGTGCAATTCTAAGAGGAGGTTAATAATACCATAAAGAATAATCTTTAATTATCTCTGACACCTTTGTCTTCTCTATCATGTTATCTGTAAATACATCAAAGCTCTTCACATGACTTCAGGTTCATGCCTTGATTCTTGAGCATTTTGAAGATAGTCCCATGGTTGTTGTTTGGGAGATTGGCGACCCGTGACCTTTTCAGTGTGAGGTCAGTGTCTCCATCCGAGAGGCCGAGTTCACCTCCGGGCAGCTCTTTGCCATTGGCCTCATCTGAAGACACCTCTGAGCTCTGAGGTCAGGAGGCTCCTCTGAGGCTCTTATCTGGATCAGAGAGAGAGAGAAGCTCAGGGGCAGAAATCAGTTCAACTATAAACTGTATTATAGATTGTTGTAAATAAGCAGAAAACACAAATACAACCAATTATATAGAATAAAAGAAAGAATACAGAAAATAAACCTGAAAGTCTCATATCGGCCGAATTGTATTGTACGAGTTGTGAAGTAAAGTAAATATTGTGTGTGTTTGTGACTTCACTGGAATCCTTAAATCTGAACATGCATTAAAATGGCGTTGTCTTGTTTGTTTCTTGCAGTTCCTGTGCTTGAAGAACATCCGGACGTTCCTCAAGGTTTGCCACGACAAGTTCGGCCTCCGCCACAGTGAGCTGTTCGACCCCTTCGACCTCTTCGACGTCAGAGACTTCGGCAAAGTGAGTTTAAACGCCGACCCCCCGACGCTGTGATTGGCTCTGGCCACAGGCTCCGTGTGACTGCAGCAGGTCCTCGGAGACATGATGCTGCATGTGGGCGAGATAACATCACGTCGGAGATATGTCCTACTTTTGTCAGATGCAAAGATAAAGCTTTGTTTTATTAGCTGTACTGCTTCCTGGGATAGTGTGTGCCCACCCATGTTTGCCCTCATTTAAATCTTTAAGAAGCTTGTGTGTGTTTGTCATTGGACGGGTGAGTGCATGTGTGGGTGAGCACACGTGTGAGAGCCCGTGTGGTCTGCTCGGGTCTGAAGGCACTTTGAAAGTCCGATCTGTCAGCTCCATCAACGTCCCCGTGCTCAGATGAGCATTTGGTGCAACACTTCAGGGTCGGGGATCTCATCTCAGGTCAGCGCGGGACGGGAGTTAAACCAAACTCTGCTTTTCTAACAGCCCGCTGAGGACCTGGGTGTCGGCTCAGCAGTAAAAAAAGGCTGACTCACTCGCTGGCGTGTCCTCGGAGCTTCGTGGGGGATATGCAAGTGAATCTGTGCATGTGTTAAACGGGCAGCCATGAGACCACCTCTGAGGAATCTGAGTGGTTGTGTTTACCTTTCCCTGCTGCCTCGAGTCGCGGCCAGAAGGTCGGCCCTGTGCCGGGTTGGTGCTTTTGGAATTCGAGTGGAAGGAAGAGGGTAGCAGTTGTAGAAGTCACACTCTTCTGCCTTGAAAGGACTCCCTTTGTACAAACTGTGGGCATGTTGGACACGGACTTGCAGTAGAGCCAGTGAGGATTATGTAGCCCACCTGGTTTCGGGAATGCCTCGGGATCCCCCCCCAAGGAGCTGCCGGAGGATGTGGCACATCTGGGATCTGCTGCTCCCGTGACTCAGACCTGGATAACTGCTGGGAAAACGGATGAAAGTTGTTTTTAACTCCAGGGTTTGTGGCTGTATATCGCAGTGATTCCATGCAATTAAACTACGTTGTGTACAACTTGTGAGAAAAAGCATCAATACCAATTTGCTGCAGTGGATACAGGAGGACAGGGGGACAGGTTTACGCTCCTGGAGAGGGACCCGCCCGCTTGATGGAGACGGGGGAAGGGATTGACTGGTAATCCATGATTGGCATTACCCCGCTGGCCTCAGCTTCTCAGAGTGAATTGTTTCCGTCCTTTCTGTAATGCCTCTGACTGCAGCGTGTTGTGTGTCTGTGTGTGTGCGTGTGTGTGTGTGTGTGGACAGACAGAGGGGGTTGGCTTGTCGGCTGTTAATCCCAGCAGCTGGGACAGTATGATCTCATTGAATTGATGATGACAGCTCATGCCATCCTGTCAGGATTTGCGCAGTGTGAGTGTTAATACTGTATCTTTGCAGTATTGTGTTTGTTTTTGTACTCCAGCAGTATGGGTGTGGGGTGGGGGGGGGGGGGGTTACTCTGTGGAGATATGAATGAACTGCATCGCATCTCTCAGCGATCGATTGCAAAGCGGATAGTGTTTGCGTTAAAAACTCATCTCCCCATTTATCTAAAGTAGCCGATTTAATTCAACATATCCGGCCTCTGCATGTTGAGCTAGAGATGAGGAAAAGATGGAGAAAGAAAAAAGACGAGAGAGCGAGAGAGAGAGAGAGAAGGAGGGGGGGGGGGGTGGAAAAAAAGAGACAAGGGCCCATTTGGCAGTTTGTAGATAAACCGCAAGAGCGTCTCTGAGAGTCAATGAGCTCACGGCGAACGGTATTAAAATCCAACAGCAGTCGGAATCAATCACAGAGACCCTCCGTATGTCAATTTGGAAATTGCTTTTGTATGGTCTCCGTGGTGGAGGGCTTGTCCCGCCATCGATTTTCCATTAAGGCCCGAACATCACATTATAATATATCGAATTGAGTAGATCCCCACTAATGTGACATACATTTAAATAGCGAGAATGCCTCATAAACGAAACATAAGGGAGCTCGTCCTTTTTTTTTTTCCTCCAGTTACTTTCTTTATAGTTTTTTTATACTTTTTCTCCAGCTCGTTCGATTCATGCGCTTTTCTTTTTTCCTCTTTTGTTACCTCGGCACAAAAGTTTCTTTGTGTGCACATCCGCTTGCAAACAATGGGGATTCTAACCTCTGTGTGTGTCATTGTACAGTATCAATTCATCGCTTCTTTTCCCCGTATCATCCTTTTGTCGCTAAATTACACAGAGAAAAATGTGTAAACGTCAAACCAGCTTTGGAGTCTTTTTGGAGTCTTTTTCAAACCGAGGGCCCTTTAAACCCCCCCCCCCCCCCCCCCCCCTCTCTCATAGCACATCACAGTATCTGCTATATACAGGCCAAACACGTCGTTATATAATATAAACAACTGCTGACATGAATCTACTGATAGAGCTTTGAAACTTGTCAAATTTTCGTTTCACTTCTTGGATTCTCCTGAAACCCTGAGAGTGGTGCAGTCGAGGCTGCAGGCGACGCTCGGTGAGGCCCGTCCCTCCCGTCCCTCCTGTCCCTCCTGTCCCCCCCCGTCCCTCCTGTCCCCCCCGAGACACACGTCCCTCCTGTCCCCCCGAGACACACGTCCACCGACAGCTTTCGCTCGAGTGCATCACAAACTGCTTACTCTGGAATACCAAACTGTCTGGAGACGGACGGTTATATCACAGCCGTGGTTTAGAGGGTTTTGAGAATTAAGTGAGGAAACAGACATCATTCATAACGTGTATGAGCAGTGGTTACTCTTTGTTTTCTAAGGCGATGGTGTCCTTGTATCATTGTATATTTGTGTGCAGCAATGAGAAGAAATGCCAAATATTGGTCTTGGTTCTTTTAGTATAAAGATCTGCTGCTTTGTGATGTTATCTTTTGCTTTTGGACTGAAATTGGATTTTCCTGGTCCTTTAAAAAGTGAATAATCCTTAGTGCTGGTGGACGACATGGAGAAAACTACTATCTCTCTAAATTTATACACATTTAGTAAGATTTATGGGTAAAGAATCACTTTCATGAGCTTTTTTAAAATCTGTTTTTTATTCCAAAGTGGCAACTTGTATAATCTCTTTCGCTATAAAATATGAAGTTGCTCTCACTGTGCCTCAGCTCCTTTTATTTTGGAACTCTTCATCATATCCAGTAGTGTCTGAAAAGGCAGACACAACCGACTGCTGCTGGGATTTTCAACTAACGATACCACTAGAGACTTTTCTTTGTGGTCTTGGGTGCTTGCACTATGAATCTGGTACTGCACAGTTTTCGCTTTCTGTTTCCTGGGATTGTAACACTCCTATTGTGTTCAAGGCTTTTGCAGACACCTGTATATCTGGTAAAGGATTTGGCTCTGCTGTTCATCCAGCTTCCGAAATCCAAACCATTCCCAGATCACCTATGTTCTGTGATCTCTCTTTACTTCAATATCGGTGCAGCCATTTGGCTCGACTCACATTGTGTGTGTGGGTGTTCTTTCCTGGTTTTATTACTGTAGCCTAATAGGTAACAGTAACACTGTATTGATGTGTTAGCATTTTACATCATGAAGAGAACTGTAGCAGGAGAGGGGGATAAAAACAGAGAAGCGAAAGTAATTCCGTAAAGGATGAAAGATAAGAGCTCTAGGTATGTACCAGGTGGAACTCCTTTGAACTGCAAATGTCGATATTAACCCCCCCCCCCCCCCCCCCCCCCCCCATTTCATTGAGTGGAATCAAAACAGGGGCATGTGGAGATGAGGGAAGATGGAGGGTGTTGACAGCAGCTGCCCACATGAACATTCATCAGCCCATGCATCCACATTGGCTTCCCCTGTCCCGAGAGTTCATCGCCCAACTCTGCCTCCTAATGATTCCATTTCCTGGGTCGCAGGCTAACAGAGACCGGGGGGGGGGCAACTGGTCCCAGTGCTGGAGGTAGAAAAAGTAATTGCCCCTTGAAACCCTCCCCTCGATCCAGCGGGGCTCGAATTAAAACAGATGGAGCACGTATCCTGCCCGATGTCCTCTGCTGAGTTTTATTTTCATTGCTTAACTCATTTCAAGCGAGGAACACACTTTGCCACACACAGCGTGAGCTACTACTCCCTTGTTGTGTTCTGCACTGCACGGTCTCACGCACACGTCACCCACCCTCCTCTTCCTCGCACCCTAACCCATCCCCCATCATTAGAAATTCATTATGACATCATTAAACCCATGAAATACAGCTTATTACAGCGGACCCCGGAGAACGCTTCAGTTTAAACACCTCCCTCCAACCCGCACCCGGCCGCCTCGTTTCCTGTCTCCTCCCGACCGGTGTTAATTAGCCACCAAAGGAACATTGCTGTCATTTAAATGAACACGGCAATCAGTTTATTTGGCTGTTGCCTCGATTAGCATAATGAGCCCGTGCACCTGTTAACCATCTATCAACAGTTTGGTGATTTTAAGTCGTCGGTGGCGGGGCGGAGGAAGGAAGCCCCCCCCCCCGGACACGTTAACCACCGGATTGGTTCATCGTTGGTTTGAAACCCAGACACTGCTGCTGGCGTCTTTGTCTGCCTCCTCCGAGTGATGCTCATCGACTCCATAGTGTCGTGAATGGGTTTTTTGTTTGTGCGCTGCATTTAAATGGAAATCGACCTGCGGGTGTGATCTCTTTGTTTACGTGCATTTCACTCCAGGAAACTCACAGTGATGATTTGAACATGTGTGTTTCTAAGAACTTTTCCACTCTACAGCAAAAAGTGCATTTCATTATAACGGGGGGGGGGGGGGGGCGGGGATCGGATGTTTTTATTCAGAAACGTTCTCTGCATCCTGAGCTATCATCAGATTGTTGTAATGTCTAATACTGACTACACACCTTGAAACAGATGGAGGGTACTAATGCGGAGGAAACAACACACACACACACACACTTTAATCTGTGCCAACTGCTCCGGTTCCAGGTCCTCCTCACTCCCCTCATCTATCTCTCCCCTCCCTCACTGTCCTCCTCTCCCCACTCATTCATCTCACAGCCACTCCTGGTTGCGTGTGTGTTGTGATAAGAATGAGCCGGCGGGCGCACGAGGCATCACTGCGTCAGGACAGTGTGACTGCGAGTGTTTGATTGTCCTCCGTGTCCCTCTGAGATCCTGCTCGGTTCCATTTCCCCTCTGTCCTCCGGTGCAGAAAATAGCCGTCTCTGCTCAGCGTCCACGCCCAGAGCTGCAAACATCTGGAACGTGCCTCAGCCGCAGCCGGGCCGGGACGCTGTTTACTGAGGTCGAGTTTAACCTCAGCCTCAAGAGCTCAGTCTCTGACCCTGTTCTCACTATGTGAACATTCTCATACATATAATACATTAGACCCCAGATGTCTCTGCTGTCTTTTGTTGGTTGTGGAGGTATTTACATGCTTGTGTCTGGACTGCGTGCCATGCATTGTTTTACAAGGAAATACCATTTTATGGCATGTTAGTGGTTATAAACATTTTATAGCAGACAAGTATAGAGGATTAGTGGGATTTTGCATGTATATATATATGCACATATTTGAACAGATAAGTCCATTGGTGCTTCATTAAAGGGGTCAGGGAGGCGGCTGCAGGCTACGCCTCAGGCTTGTTTTGTTGTGTAAACTTTGTTAACATTTTGGCAAAGATCTGCTCCATTAACTATTCACAGAAAGTGTTTGCTCCGTAACAACAGCTACAGTGAGGAGTCAAATGGAGTGCCATATAATAATTATTGTTTTTCCCAGTGGGATTACAAAGCATATCCACAAAAATTGACTGAACGATAAGACAGGAGCTAAGAAGAACCGATTGAATGTTGGTGCAGATCTGCAGAAATTTCTTTTGACATTTTCACTAATTTCACAGGAATGAAAAGTAAATATATTTAGAGAATCGATATCTATGAATTAATGCAGCTTGAGCCACAGTGACCTGTTTGTATTAGACAGATATGGACGAGCTGCTAGTTCCATTCACTCTGGAAGGTTACAAGTTGACATTTTCATATATTTACAGGAAATAATAGAAACTGTACAGTGATTCATGTCTGACTCAGGCTGGAGAGAGCGTGGCAGTAAGTTTTGGAGTGGAGGGGGGGGGCATAAGGGTCAAGCAGCCGGGGTCACACACTCAGGTCAGCGCGTCTCCTTCCATTAGTGACCACATCCTCAGCAGCAGTCCTTTACTGTCAGGACCCGAGTGAGAAGGATTCCTCAGGTTATCTTTAGGTTCTGGACTGGAATGACCTCACTGACGTAACGACAGATTAAACTCATCTTCACGTGGATCCAATCAAATGCTCCGGTTTTGTTTTGCATCATAAACATACAAACATGAGTATGATGGATTATTTAAGATGACATTTTACGGCTTGTGGAGCTGATGAAATTGTAGATTAGAGTATTCTCACATTTCAGTGTTGCATCTTTAATTAAAGGATGTGGCTCTTTTACTTCTGCTCATCCTCCAACATCCTCCACACCTGGATCTGGCCGACTGCCTCACCTGCCTCTTCACGCCCTGTCCATCAGGACCCCCCCCCACCGCGCCCCTCCCCTGCCAACTGAACGTTTTTACATAAAGCTTCCGAGACACAATCAATAATTCATCCCAAATGCCACAGTGCTGATGATAATTCTCCTGACATGAATTATAAATGGGAGCTTCCTACCCCCCCCCCTGCCTGTGTTTAGACCCCCACACCCCCTGTGTCTCCTTCCACTCCCACCACCTCGTTATTCCCCTCCGCTCGTTACGGTGATACCCATGGAAACAGGTGGTTGCCCCAGAGGATGTGGTCCGACTCTCGAACACACACAGGATTCATTTGTGCGACGGATTAATGACGGAATGCGTTTATTTATTTATTTATTTATTTCGGTCCTCGGTGACGCCTGGTTAGCGTGACGGACGACGAGCTGGAGGTCGAGATGACCTGAAATGAGTCGTTTGGGAGAAATCTTTGAGGCATCTGGATTTCCTCCAGCTGCTCTGGTTCTGAAAACCCTAATCAAACATATTATCATCTGAAAACTGTATTCCAATTTTATAACTCCAGACAGATCTGTAGTTAGTATTTCCGACTGTTTGTGTAAGTGATGATTAATTACTAGAGTCGGATTTAGTTTTTCTTGTGTTAAATCATATTTGTGGACCCAGAAATCATGAATACTCTAACACTTATATCCCCCCCCCCCCCTTGTGTTTCTCCCTTGGTTTGCTGCGCTGACAGAATTCCTCTGTTGAAACTGAGGAATCAGCATCTTCCCACATCAATACACACGCTGTCTTTTTCTCGGCTCTTGCTACAGTTTTTTCCTTCTGTTGCACAACACTGTCATTTAAAATCCACCGCGAGTGAGCGAGAGGAAAAAACACAAGTGATGAGCGATATAAATAAAAAACAAAAAATTGTTTACAGAACGTTTACAGAGTCCTGTTGTGGAAATAATTGGCCTCTTTTGTTTTCGGGGGTTGGCCATTATGTTTTCTGTCTGACACCAGTCGAGGCTCTGGGAAGTTTCTTACCCAGAAGGCCGTGGAGGTGTGATCACACGCCTCTCTCTCCTCCTGGATGTGAGGCGGTGGTCACTGGAGGGCGTGTCCCTGATGTTAAAGGGTTGGTATCTTCTGGAGCGCCACAGGACCAAAGCAGTGGGATGAAGGGGAGAAGCCCCCGCAGAGGCAGAGTCTGCTGTGGATCCCTCGCAGCCGATGTGAGCTCTCATTAGTTCTCCTCCCCTGATTCCTCGCTCCGAGGCCCCACAGGCGCAGCCGTGATGGACAGGTACATTCTCCGAGGATTCACTGGCATGAAAAAGGAAGAAAATCACCTAAAAAGAGGAGCTCGTCCTCCATCACATTTCCATTGCTCTGGGATTACTCTCATTTGGAGCTGAGAGGGCGATAAGAAAATATACTTATTGTGTTCAAATCAGAATTTGCATTTCGGTGCACTGCACTGGATGATGCAGTAATAACCCCACTTGCTCTCAAACCGATGATCATTACCCCTCCACCTTCATTTTGTGTCGTGCTGTAAACTGTGGCTCGGCGGCTCCACCTGGGTTGTGGGAGACATGTTGGCTCACGGGGAACAGAACAGAACAGACACAGAGGTAGCTCTGCAGGATCATCAGAATAAGCTGCTTTACAAAAACCGTGATTAAATCATGAGAGTAACCAAATGGCAGAGCGTGTCACGCAATAACCAGCTCTCTGTGTTTTGGATAAATTGGGGGGGGGGGGGGGGCATTGGCAGAAAAACATGCACAGACTGCTCTTTGATTTAAATCTGAATATTGTGCGTTTTAGATGCTGAGTTTTTTTGGTGTGTTGGCTTTAAACAGGGAGAGGAGACAGATTTGTAGTAGTAGAAAACACAGAGAGGAAAAGCTGCCTCTGCCAGTGGGTTGCACCCCGGTGTTATCCTGCCTGTGTTTACTGACAGTGTTATTAGAGTTCGGCCGGACGGTGCCAAACTAGAAATATGCGGGTTTTTTTTTACCATCTTGTGCATCCTGACACCTTGTTGCTCAGATGAATCTGCTGGAGATATGACTCACGACCGTGTTTTCTGTGGCGTTTGTTGCACAGAGGAGCGAAGGCGCTCGTGTCAAGGACAGTTAGAAAAACAGCAGTAAAAGAAAGTCACATATTTCTTTTGTGGGAAACACATTTTGAAAACTTGCTTCTCTTTTTTTTAATTTTAGCCTGAGAGAAAAAGGTGAGAAACGTTTTTTAAATGTTATTCAGGTCAGGGTTGTTCCCGCTGAGTTGTCAGGTTTTAGATTCTTTTGTCGGGTTCAGACACAAACATCAGAATAGCTCTGCTGGTCTATGGTTTATTTAAATTGATTGATTGATTTATATTATAACGGCTGTCAAGCAGGTAATGTTTTAAACCCTGTCCTTTTTATGTGTAAGCAAGATTACACGTATCTAGATGAATGGATTTCCATTAAACTTGGTGGAAGGATGTGGAATGGTTCAAGGAAGATTCCTTTGAATTTGTTTTTGCTCTCTGACTAATATCGGAGTGTGTGACATTTGGTGCAGCTTGATTAAAGTTAAGAGGACTGTTTGGCCCTGGTTGGTGTGAGCTCTTCTGAGTGCTGCTTTAGTTTCTTATGCAAACAAATGGTTTGGTTTTGTCCAAGCACAGCACTGGTTTATTTACTGGGGTCAAGATATTAATACTTTCCAGCCCTGACTACAAGAGAGGAAGGTATTTCAGAATTGCATATCAATTCAAGTTATTCAAAAATTCCATATTTGAATAGCTTTTTGTTAGGTTGTGAAAGTTTGAGTCAGTACTCTCAGTAAATTCTGCACCTCTGACATTACTACATATCGTATTCTTTGTAACATTCGTAGCGTATAAGTACCACGAGCCTTGACAGAGCTCAGCCTTCAGTCCGAGCACACTGATGTCCACTTGGCTGACATGTCCTTGAGCAAACACCTGAAACTCCACCAGCTCCAGAGAGGCTGCAGCGAGGCTGACACCAAACTCCCACCTCTGGGGTTAAAAGTGCACATGTTCCCCTCAGGCACCAGGGAGGAATCAAAACAGAACAGAATGAGACCTGCAACCAAAGCACTCTGCAGGGTTCAAACTGCAGATGAGCACAAACTGCACAATGTTATCTTGATTAAACAAAGACCCTGAATAACCCATGTCTGCCCTGCAGGTGAGGTAGAGCAAATAAATGCAGGATTATCACTCACTGACTGAAAAGGACAGGAGCATTGGAGCATTGGCAGAACTTTATATTGTGTTTGTTTAAAATGTGTCCTTGCCTTTTATACAGTCCAGTTCATCAACAAGAGAACACACAGACACACACACGCACACACACACACACGCACACACACACACACAGACACACACACACATTGGAAGTCTCTGTTGGATTCTCTACTCTCTGATTCCTTCCATCCAGAAGCTGTAAAATGGAAATGGGACTGAACGGGTGACGTGGTCTCTCATTACCTTTGGCATGAATACTAGAAAGTATTCCTCCTCCTCTTCCTCCTCCTCCTCCTCCTCCCATCTGTCAGATTCTGCATCACCACCGTCTCCACCACTTCATTGTCTCCATCTTTTTCCTCCCTTCATACTCTCATCAAGTTCCTCTTCCTCCTACCAGCTGTCTCCTTCTCACTTTCCCTTTCTCACCTCCGATCCCTCTCCGTTAGGATTATTGTGTTGTTGTTGTTTTTTCCCCGGTAGCTGCGGGTGTTCAGCGTGGCGCATGGTAATTCGACACGGGTGATAAAAAGCTAGCAGGCTTATTGCGCGGTGTCGGGTAACTTGCCAGGTGTTAGAAATGCCCCCCCCCCCCCCCCCCCCCCCCCCTGCAGCCACCACTAAACTGATGCCCTCCTCAGTGCTTCTGTTCATTTATATCCCTGCAGGTAGTAATGATGCCCAGGCCTTGTGTGGCCCGCGGGCTGGACGGCCCATTGTGTAGCTGGAGAGGAAACCTTCCTCATGTGAGGCCACACTACACAAGTAGTTAAAATGAAGGATCAATCTTCTTTATTTGCAGTAGAAACGATTGAAGGGAACATAGAGAAGGTGGTCAAGGTTGTGCCAATGTAAATTCTACTGATTTTAATTAACAGATATTGGTAAATACCTTTTTGAAAGTAAAATATGTTCAACTTCAATTATAAGGTGCTCTGTAAAAAACATGTAGTATTTTAATATTTCATCATTCTGCTGGGATTTTGTTGTCCCCTGACGTGTTACACAACTTTCCCTTTGATCGTTGTGCGTTTAGTAATATGTGTATATTTATTTTTGTTGAGGAAATTGTCACATTATCAATGCTGCAAGGTTCCAGACCACAACCGCATTAGCCAAATATGCAGCTAATCCTTTAAGAGAATGCAAGTAACAGTTTAATTCGATTTGTGTGAGTTCATGGTGATATTTGTTTTTGCCGCTGCGGGTTGTGTGTCAGCCGTTGTGTGGTAGAAACTCCACTTTCACTTTCCCTCTCCCTGTAGCTGCACTTCTCTCTGCACCACACTTTGATCAACGCAACCCGCGGAACAATCCGTTTAGCCGACAGCGCGTTCCGAGGCTGAAGCGGCCTGCACCGGATTATTTAAAGAAAAAACAAATCAAGGAGGCGAGAGGAGGAAGTCGGCGGCGGAGCAGGCGAGAGGTCCCGACTCCGACATGAGTGATGACGAGGGTCCAGGTGCAGGCGGGGAGCAACTGAGGAAGAAGAAGCACCACTCTGAACGAATCTGAAAGCTGCTCTGCTCTGTGTGTGTGTCTGTGTGTGTGTTGTCGGCAGTGTTCACTCATTGCAGCAAGCGCTAAACTTGTTACCGGGTCAACACAGTTTAAGCTTGAAACTTTTCCCAGCGCCTCTCAGCCGCTGTGAGAGAGTAATGGCTCGATGGAGGCGAATGAAAAGGTGAACTCCAACACTGCCTGTGACACAGTGGAAGAGGAACTCCTGTTCACACAGAAACAAAGGGGGGCAGCCGAGTGGAGAAGTGAGTCTGGAGCCAGGAACAAACCGTGGGGATGTGGTAAATTGATGTCAGACACTTTCAATGTATTGATCAAGCTTTACACATGGGGCGTTTTTGTAGAGATTAAGGCAAATTGGTTTTCCCCGTCAGATAAAGCTCCCAGCAACAGAAAGTGAAAGCTGGGAAAAGTGTAGTGTATGTGTGTGTGTGTGTGTGTGTGTGTGTGTGTGTGTGTGTGTGTGTGTGTGTGTGTGTGTGTGTGTGTGTGTGTGTGTGTGTGTGTGTGTGTGTGTGTGTGTGTGTGTGTGTGTGTGTGTGTGCATGCCTCAGCCCCCATGCTGTGCACCGTCTGCCCGGCCTGCAATTACCAGTAGAGCCAGCGCCCCCATAGCTACCTGCTCGTCATCCCAGAGCCAGACAGACTCCTGGACAGAGCACATCCAGCAGCTCCTGCCAGAAACCGCATTATGGAGATTAGAGTGCAAGATTGACAATGAGCGGCAGAGGGAGGTGGACGGAGGAGACGGACTCGATGAGGAGCAGGGAGGCTTCAGGGCGGGGGGGAGGAGGAGGAGAAATGAGTTTGCTTCTGGGTGCTCCCCTAAGGCTGGAGGAGAGGAAGATGGAGGGATGAAGAGGGAAAGACAGACAGAGGATGGGGGTGGACAGAAGATTATCTTTCATTGACAAGTGGAGCTTCCACAGAGGTCATTTCTGAAAATGAATTAACAACAATAATCACTAAGGTCAATTAAAAATCAACCGTTCTCTCAGATGAGCAGATTTGCTTGAAAAATTTAAACGTGTGATATCTTAACTTGGACTTTTTTTTTTTACTAGAATTTGATTGGTTTCTGTAATTATGATTAGATTTACTTTTTAAATAGAAAAATTGTATGGCCGTCCTTTTTTCTAAGGATCATAATTATGCACGATGAAGACGGGACAGAGACGGGGCGAGCGAGTGGCTTAGGGAGTGAGAGGACACCAGGACTTGGATTTGACACCAAGACAAAACACTTTGAGACCGAGGTCAAGTGTTTGACTGGGGGAGTCTTTTGGGTGGAAAGGGGACAAAGACGGGAACCGACAGGCTAATTGCAGGACACTGAAATATAAGCATGAGAAAGACGGATGAAAAAAGAAAAGAAACTTGACTTAATGGAGACGGAGAAAGGACGTGGAGAATGAGGAGTGACATTGCTGCTGTTCATATTGCGGGTGGGGGTGCGTTCACTCAGCGAGGCTCCTCCGTGGCCTTTGTGATGAAGGAGAGTGGTTTCACTGCAGTCGGGGGTGCGGAGGATAGCAGGCTAATGGCCGGACTGGGCCTGTGTCAGCCTAAATGGCAACAATCAATAATCCCCTCAGTTTCGCCCTGAGAGGCTCGGAGCCGGAGCCGCACCGATGCACCCGGTGCTGAGATGTGTGTCTGTGTGGCTTTTCTTTATGTGCCGCATAAATATTTCCTTTATGTTTAAAGCCAGTGGCTCCCAGCCTGCGGTCCAGGGCCCCCCCCCCCCCCCCCCCCCCCCCCCCCCCTGGGTCATGAGCTGAATATGAAGGGTTGTTAGATGATTCACCGGATATAAAAGAATAATTTTTTTGTCGGTTTTATCGCCTCAGGTTTCAGAAACTTCTGCAAAAACAGAATGTGAGAATGAAAAAGTTTTAAAAGAGTTAGTGCAATGTTGAGTTTACAAGATGATTAGTTATAGTATTAACAATAATCAAACTTTACTTGTTTCACCTGTATATTAAGCTGCTTATTCACTCTTAACCAGTTGCTCATTAACTTGCATAGTAGAAGCATATTGACTCTTTCTTAGTCATTAAGAAAGAGTTCCATGCATGACTGTATTCTAACTATTGAGTTTTCCCACAATAACTTTCCATTAGTTCGTATTGATGGGAAGTTGTGCATGAACTACAATGTTAAGAGTTATTCTCCTTTAATAAAATAAATAAATACAGTTCATTAAGTATTAATAACATCCAACTAAGGGGCTTTCACAACTAACTTGTTTCATCTGGACTTTTGAGTTTAGTCTGAACCATAAAACAAACTAAAATTCTTCAGTGAGCTCCATAAATTACAATGTGAAACTAAAACTAACCAGATCAGATGTAAACAATGCAACAAAAACATGCAGCTTGGTTTTGACCAGACTAACATTTATGATAACGCCCTTATTCACCAGTAGTTTGGTACTAACTAAGTAATACTACTAGTTCATGTTTAATAAGTTGCATGAAGCATCTTGTTTCTCTAGAGGATCTTTTAAAGGATTCCTACCCCGCCCAGTGCAGCATCAGCTCCATCCCTTCTCTTTATGTTCTTCACTTCCTCTTGTGTGGAGAATGATGCAGTTCAGTTTGTAGAGAAGGATGCCAAGCTGTGCATATGGCATTAAAAAGCCAAAGTGAACCAGTGACCGGTCACACCTGCAGCAAGCTCCAGACTGGACAGCAGAGTGTTTTGAGAAGGCCAACACACTGACACACTCACACACACAGTGGGGACTTTGTGAGCCTGCTGGCACAGGCAGGCTTCCCGGTACAACTTGTTTCCACCCCGGCTAGAACAGTGTGGGCTGTTGTGTGTGTGTGCGTGTATGTGTGTGTGTGTATGGCTGCAGCATTGTGTGGATGCAGGCATGCAGGCAGCGGTCACACTGGATTGTATTCATTAAAGAGACTCGGCTGAAGACCATCACTCAGTGGTGTTTACTGTCAGAGGAAGAAGAGTTATGTCCTGAACTGGGAACACTGGACTTGGAGTCACACGGGAGTCAGAGAAAGAGCAAAGATATAAATTATCAAATGGGACATAATGGTGGTTTTGTCCAACACCTAACATTAACCTAAAGTATCCTGGATACGAGTGCCACCATCTTGCATGTTTCACCCTATTTGTATGGCATCTAATAACTAATCAAACCAAACCAATATGTTATAAATATGTAGATTTGACATGTAACGTTTACTTTGACATTTTATAGTCTCGTCCTCTTCCTCCCACTAACACGGAGAGACACAGTCCCTTCTTTATTCATAGTTTAAGGTTTGAATCAACAGGAGTCGTTCTTTGAAGCTGCAGGAAGAGGAAATACAATTTGAAATAATGCAAATCTAAATAGATGCTGAAGATTTCTATAAATGCTGATCTGAAGGAGGAACAAGAACCATTAACACCATCCATTCATGTGGAAACAAAGAAGACTTTGCTCCACTGTCCTGCAGCACACACACACACACACACACACACACACACACACACACACACACACACACACGTTTTTTATTTTCTAGAGAGAGAACAAGCGGCTATGCTTCCCTGGCAGTTTAATATATCACTTCCTCCTTCTGGCTTTTCCAATATCACTTGGTTCTTTTGGTTTTAAAAGGGTTTCCGAGTTCCTTTTCTGCTGCACTGAGGGATGCTTAACGCCTAAAAGCCCAAAGAGTTTTTTTTTTTCTACTCTTCATGCTGTTGGGTTGACCCCGGTTCCCAGAAATGCAAAATCCTTCCAGTGCAAGAAAGTCCTCCTGGACCATGGAGACTTGTTTCCTCTTTGTGCCCGAGTGAAAGCAGCAGCATTGATCTCGCTCCCCTGGTGTCTGCACTGCACAAGCTGTAGTGAGAGGCTGAGGCAC
Organism: Pleuronectes platessa; assembly: GCF_947347685.1. Classification (NCBI taxonomy): domain Eukaryota; kingdom Metazoa; phylum Chordata; class Actinopteri; order Pleuronectiformes; family Pleuronectidae; genus Pleuronectes; species Pleuronectes platessa. The sequence goes on along the minus strand of NC_070644.1, from coordinate 18,538,034 downwards.
AGGGGTGATGCTGTGGTTTATAAACACAGTGACACACACACACAGACACACAAAGCCACATATATAGACATACTGTACACACATCCAGTGACTTGACTGCTTACTTCCCACTCGCACTCTGTCATGAACTCAGATTTCACTTTCTGACTTCTCATATTGTCCCTGACAGGACTTGATTTGACTCAGATGAAGACATGAGATGTGTTTTCCCCAGGCTTGTGGTGTGTGTGTCTCAGGTGTTGTGAAACACCATGTCATAGTGTGAGTCAGCCAGTATCGTGGACTAGACTGGTGTTTAGTGATCTTATATGTAGAGATATGAAGAAAATTCGTTATTCAGTTATATTTCATAGTCATTTATTAATTATTGATGCCATTTTAAGAGAAGCTGAAACAAAGATTATGTTACGCTATAAAGATTTTGGATTTAGGAAGATGTTTTGTATTCTCTTCCCAAAAAAGTTGTATTTATTATCAAGATTTTTCAAATATCTATTCAAATCCAGTTTTCGATTTATGATGTCTGGCTTGGAAACCAAAATGTCCTCTTTAAAAAGAGCTGTGTGACTCATTCAATTTTTGTATGGCCTTTATTTCCGAGCTAACACTGATCTGCCTTCAACAACATGTGCTTCTGCTTTTCAGTTCGGACGCAGCAGGGGAAATGTTTCAAATACAACAATCTTTGTGATCATGTTTGTTCAGGTGGTGAACAGGAAGCAGATTATGAGTGTTTAATTACATGGAATACTTCCGGGATGTTACCGACAACAAGCTGGAACTGTTCCCGACCGTGTTAACTTTGCATTCAGCCAGGTGGAGCTGATAAGACCCAATAAGGAAGTGGAGGCAGGTGACTGTGTCATTGTGTCCAAGCATCTCAGTTCCTGCCCACACACCAGCCCCCAGGGAGTTCTCACACTAAACAGCACCGTTCACAAACTTCTCAGTTTTAGTTTTACCCAGAGTTTGGTCCCAGGTTCAGCCCTGACTCCTTCCCTGCACCCCCCACCCCAATATCAGAGTCAATTAAGGATAATAGAGAACAAGGCAGAGAGCGTCTGTTTGGTTTATCCTCCATCTTGGTCTTCAGACCCTCAAGCCCCTCTAAAGCACGTTGACTTTCATCAAAGAGTCGCTCGGCTCATCTAAACATTTTCATTTGTCCTGAGCGGGCGGCTCGGATACAGCCTCTGCATGAACTCAGCACTTTGATGTGAAAGGCCGTGATATTTCACCTATTCACGCTTGAAGCAGTGCACGGGAGGTAATGAGATTTGTGTGGCCCGGGGAAATGAAGAGCTTTCAGGTTTTTCAAAGTCCCAACATCTTGTTTCCGAGTGAGCTGCCCCCCCTCTCTCTCTCTCGCTCTCTCTCCTCTGTGTTCTCTGTGTATTCACCCCCCCCCCCCCCCTCCTCCCGCTGCTATAGTATGTGCAGCTCAACTAAAAATAGTTGAGTGAGGATTTATTTATGATGGGTTTTTTGAGGCGAGCTGAAACTCTTGAATCTCTAAAGACGGTGCGTTCTATCTCTTTTTAACAGCCGCGGCTGCTGGAGGTTGGAAAACGCTGCTTCTTCTCTTGCTCTTATAATAATGAAAGTTCATTGGCAAACAGAGACAGATCATTCGTGGCTGATTTCTTTACATTACTGTCGTCCCAGTATCATAATGTCGCTTCTGCCAACTCACACAGGTTGATAAGATCATCTGCAGGTTGAGGCCTGGAGGAATTGGCCTGTGTGTGTCTCAACTTTCTGACTCACCTACATGTTAGATTTGGTTTTGATTACATAGACTGGTTCTGATACAGGAATGAAACATGTGTGAAATTAAGGTGGAACTGGCTTTACACAAAATATTTTCATGTTTTGATAAGGGATTTTGAAATGGTGGTGTTACAATAGAAAACATAAGAGGTTTTAAGATATACCATGAAACAGGATGTGCCATTTTTAGTTTCATGTGCATTTTCATGTTTTTGCTGCCATGCAACGGATTGATTGATTGATTGATTGATTGATTGATTGATTGATGACTGGTTTGACTGCAATGAACGAGCTGGTATAAAGTTGTGTTTCCAAATGATCACAGAGAAATCAGATTTTATAGACGTCACACATGAAAAGTCGCTGGTTAGCATCTCTTTCTGTAGCTATGCAAACATCTGTTAACGTCACATCTTCAGATCGACTGTAGTTTTTTCAGGAACAACTCATTTTCCCAAGCTGAAAGTAATTTCAGTGCTCGTGGAGGAAATCAGGATAAATATTCTCCTCTGGAACTTCGTTATACAGCAGCTTTCACTCTGAGCAATGAGTCGCACTACGGTAATTTTTCACTTTGTGGTTTCAAGTTTTTAAATCACAGCTTCCATTTGCTGCACGAGGGGGGAGGGAGGTTCCACCAAATCATTTTTCATGTGCAGGATTACGTGGATGGTTATTAAACCTGAGTCCAGGCCCGGCTCCATTCTAGGCTTATATGTATTTAACCCAAATTTCTAATATTCTTTCCACGGCAGTTAATAAAACAATTACTCAAACGGTAACTTTAAACTGCCGCTAGCGTTTCACTTGTTCTCCCTTGTCTGCACCGAAAGTGTGTGGAATCACAAACAGACGCAGAATTACTCAGTGTGAGTGGTTTCCTAATGATGACAACTGGTTTCACTAGTGAGAATGGATTAGTTACATTTACATGCTGATATGCTTCAGAGTCGGGGGATGTTAATAACGCCAAGGACGCCGAGGAGGGTGAATGCTACGAGCGGCTCGTCCCCTCCGAGGAGGACGAGGAGGAGGACGAGGAGGAAGGCGAGGAGGAGGACGAGGGGAGGACGGTGACACTGACGAGAGACAAAGTGACAGCACACGTCTCCGGCTTCCTGCGAATTTACATCACAGCTTCTTACCACTTCTTCTCCTTTCACCTCTCAATCTCTCCCCCCTTCCCCAGGCCCTTGACCTTAATAGCAAGCCTCTTTCCCGTTTGACTGGGAGATGTATAATCTAATAAGCACAGCACCCTGCCTGGCACCATCATGACACACACACACACACACACAAACAAGAGTGCGTCTGCAAGCACTCCTCAGGCTGATGGGCGAGCTATTTTGTTGGGCCATCTATGCTAAAGTGCTGCACGGAGGGAAAGCTCTGCGGGGGGGGGTGGAGATGATTCGGCACTACCCGTGTTTCACTCCTCGTGGCGTTTGAACTCGTGCAAGGAGCCGAGCAGGAAGTCGTCTTTGCCTCATATGCTAGTGCTTCCTGCCTGGGAAGGGGGGGGCTGGCTGTTTGTTCAACCTCTGGCCTGTGTTCCTCTGTGTTTGCCCCCTGTTGGTTGAGAACACTCCCGACCTCACAGAGCCCTCGACCATCTCTCCACGTTAGGGTTGTTTCTCTCGGCTTGTCAGAGCCTTTTGGGATCAGCTGTGTCGTTCTGATAGAGCCCCCCCCCCCCCCCCCCCCATCCCCCAGCTGCAGTGGGATAATGACTTCTTTCTGTTTCCTCTCTGTTATTACCCACTTTGCTTCACGTGTTTCTCTAAAAAGACCCAATTATCTAATAGATTATTTATTTAGAGGAGACATTTGAGTTTTTCCTGTTGTTCACATTCCCTATATAGTTTGTTATGGATATAAAAGGTCTGCAAAGTTATAAAAGGCCAAAGTCGTCACATTATGATTCCCTTCATTTCCATAATGCACGCCTAGCGTCTTGTTAGACACGCCCCCCTCACAAAGTCAGGTAAAGGGAGAGGAGGGGTTTTAGACAGAGGCTGAAAGAGGAGCTGCAGCAACTGAAAGTAATGTTTTATCTGAACATTAGACCAATGCAAACCTTTAGAATGAATAAAACAATATAAGGTTAATATGTCGCCGTTTAAAAAAACCTTACAAGGTATATGCACTGTGGATTAACTCAGCTGGAGCTAAAGCTGGCAGCATCTCTGGCTGCTCTGCCAGAGCTGCATTAATGTCTGATTACCACAAATGCCCCTCGGCCCTCTCAGACGTCTGTCTGGTAGCAGACAGAGAAGAGCTGGTCAATGTGAAATCAGAGGAAAGTGCAGCCGAGGTGAGACGAGGCCAGAGGAGGATCAGGATCAGGGGAGAAGAACCCAGATCTTCTCGTTCTGTCTCACGTGTGCATGTTTTCTCCAGATGCACACGGCAGGCACAGCAGCAGAACAGGTCTCCGGTGGGTTGTTCTTGACACGAATGAATTCAAGATCAAGCTGAAAAGCTCTGGGTTGTTTTCTAAGGATGCTGGCTGTGGAGGTGGCGTATAGGTTTTTGTCTTCCCATTACTGACAACATCTTCCCCATTGTGAGCGGGAGCTGGCAGAGATGAGCAGCTCCACACACAAACAACCTTGTCTGATGTTCTTTCATAAAGCAAGAGGGGGGAAAAAATCACACATAAAAAACAAAACAGGAGTGAAGGGCTTTTCCACGTCCATATCATAAATCTTAGAGTTTGGTTTTTACTGAAAAGCCTTTTCTATTGCAAGTGCTGACTTAGCAGCAGCACTGAGCCCCGGAATCTTTTATGCTATGGGGAAAGAAAAACACCACAGTGGGACGTTGGTTCAAAAGCTTCAAAAGAGCAGAGCTGTGTGTGTTTGTGTGTGTGTGTGGTGTGTGTGTAGTGTGTGAAACCACCGATATCTCAATGCTGCAGTATAATCACCAGATGCATTATTAAAACCTGCCCCGCCTAATTTCAACTAATCTGGCCTGAATTGGCCAGGTACACGAGGGAATTGATTTGTTGAGCCTGGGAGCCGTCCAATAAATTGCAATGCTAATGGCGCCGTCTGAACGAGGCTCCCAGTCCTGATAAAGGCAGATTTAATGGAGATATTTCACACAGAATCATTTATCAGCGACTGACAGGCAGCGAGGAAGACCCCAACCCCCCAACAAAATTACACACAGATACACACACACGCACTCATACCTTAATAGACATGGGCCACGTCCCCTCTTGTCAGTGCTTCATCCATGACCTACAACTGTATCTGCCCGCTGCAGATTAATTTAAACTCAGTTTGTTTATGAATAAAAAAAAAGGGTTCATATTTACATCAGGATGGAGCAGGAGATAATTTCGGGCGCCACTGAAGCGTGAATGGAGACGGACAGAGAATAAAATCAGGCTGTGAGATTTTTGTATTTTTATGCTTGAGATGATGCTGGTGAAGCAAATCATAGATCACTGATAAAATCTGACAATACACCCCCCCCCCAAACCCCCCCCATCCCCCCAAAAAAAAATGATTGTGGCTGAACACAGGGAGCCATTGTTATGCAGGCGTGTGCTTGTGTTGGCTGGCTCAATAGTGTTTCCCAGCCTAGCAATTTGTAATGCTTTTGTGTTTTGTACAATCTTTGAAAAATCTCCACGATGACTTGTACAATAAATCAGCTGTGGCTTTTTTTTACCAGTCCCGCAATTCAAAGAATAAAATAGTGTGTAATGGGATCTATAAACACAGAGTGAGGTTACTTATTGTAACCCCAGCTCTATGAGTGCACTACAGCTAGAACACTAATAATGTGTTTCTCCTACTAACCAGATATTAATCCAAAATATTCTGCATATGAACGATCTTGTGCATTTGCATGTACGGTATATAATTAATGAAACAACTTCCTGCAAATACTGGACCTGAGCTGTCACTTATAGTAATGAGCTGTCTGGAGTAGGATGTTAAATTTAACCAGCGCACAGTAATTGATAACCAAACATCATCCTAATGCAGAGAGAACTCGCTACACAGCAATAAATGGCTATTTAAAAAACGCCCTCGATAAAGTATATTTAGATTTTGATACATGCACTTTAGCATTGAACGTAAAAATCCCCACTTTTAAATAATTAATGTGCCAAAGCTAAATGGTTTCTTAGAAAAAAAAAAAAGGAAAGATATTTATAGCCAGTCCCAGCATGGCCTCTTTTACTCTCAGCATAGTCAAACGTAGCATTTCTTAAAAACATATGATTCATAAGCTATAACATAAAGTGGAATCTAAATAAAAAGATGTGCTCTGGAATAAAATACTGGCTTTAATAATGATAAAACAGAAAATAAAAAAGGAATAAAACCTGGAAACAAATTGTAGGAAAGCCAAAATAACATTTAAACATCCTTTGGATAATCAGAGTGGCTGCTGTGAAGGTTTTGAGATCTAGAGGTCAAAGGTCAGATATCAGTCAGGCCTTGACGTGGGCTCTGAAACCGGCAGGAGCGTCGTTATTCCTGAGGATCTTCTTCGTCCTTATCGTGACCTCACCTGCCTACAGCCTCCTCTTCTTCCTCTCTTCATCTCAGCTGTCTGTTAATGCCGCTCCCCGGAGACACGACTGCCCTGTGTCTCACACCCTCCCTCCATCACCCCTCTCTGCCTCCTTTGTCCCCCCCCCCCCACACACACACACACACACACACACACACCCCAGACTCCATCTATTCCTGGAACTGGCGATTTTAATGAAGAGCCCGGTCACTGCACGAATGACCTCTCCCATCAGGAGTGTCCACTCTCTGTCTCCCCGGGTGTGTGTTCATCTCTCGTTCAGATTGGATCTCGAGCCGGCTGCTTAGTCCGCTATCGATATCTATCACTCTCACTATTTCTGTCATTTCTGCTTCTTACATTTGTGGTTTTACCTTTTGTAGGAACTTGCCTTCCACACAATGTGCAGAGAGGCCAATCAGCTTCTTAGTCAGATTTTAAAACAGTCTAGATATATCCACACATCCGGATTCCTTGGACTCTTCTTCACCACAAGGCTCTCGTCTTTTTGAACCCGAGTCTGTCGCTGTTAAAAGTTATTTTACAATAATTATCTTTATCGTTTGATCGCCCAAGCCCTCGCGCTAACAGAGGCAACCACAAGACTTATTAGAGGAAATTCTCAGAACTCCTCCTCGGCTTATTCCTCTCCTTAGACCCTGAAGTGAAAATATCAATAGCTGCCATATTCCTGGTGATTTCATGCTTAACAGACCTGAGGGGCCGGGGGGGGGCTGTCCGACCCCTAACACCTGTCTCACATCCTCTTTGTTCTTCTTGTGAAGTTGGCCGGGCAGCAGCTCCACGTTTCATCCAACCATGGCAGGGATTTGGCGAACCCGCTGTCAAGGTAATGCCCTGTAATTGGTCTTCTAATTCTCTGTGATAATGAGGCCGGGAGTGGAAGCTGCTGTATTTACCTGCAGGTCCAGAGAATCAGTGCACGTGATGCTAATCACAGGCTGCCAGGTGGAGCCTCTAATGAGCCCGGGAAGGGATTTGTTCTCACCTTCGACTCGGTGTGGGCAATCTTGTAATGATTATTAGTTCATTACAACATTGTTGTGTCCGGAGCAATAGAGTTTTCTGCTCCGGTTAAATACTTCAGTAAATTACGCTTCATTTATATATTTATATTTTGATAAAGCCATTAGCCAAAGCACCGGTACCATTTATCCAATTTGAGCAGAGCATGTTTTACAGACTAAGCGACAAGATGAATTATTATTTCATATTTAGGCTGTTGGGGGATCTATAGGAAATGTAAGGGCAACATGCAGATGTATCCTCTGGGGATCATGATCATACATATTCAAAGATTTGACGTCTCCTCCACAGAGCCCCGACGATAGTGTGGCTCAAAATGACCAAACCAAAGCAAAGATATGATTTTTAATGTGTATCCTTTTGCTGCTTCCTTCCCATAATTGTTGACTTTAAAGCGTTGGTTCCTCAAGAGGCCTGAACCTGGCTCCACTCACACAGACTGTTAATCTCTGAAGAGCAGACCACAGAGGGTCAACCCTTCAGGGACTCCCCTCTGCACTGGGTGAAAGTCTCCGAGGTCATTCCACATGAGGAAAGACAGGTGCTGATTTAAGGAAGTCTTTTAACGTCTCCCACAATGCAACAGCTGTAGTCTCTCTTGGTTTCTTTGCTCTGAGAGACGCTGGAGTGGACCGGCCCGGGTTTGGATGAGGCGGAGCTGAGAGAAGAGCTCTGACAGAGGCAGAGACATTTAGATCTGTCCCAGCTCTCAGGCAAGGAGAAGGACGGGGACTGATGGGCGTCTCAGTGGTGTCCTGCCCTCTGATCAACATATGCTCTGCTACAGTTTTACAATAAAGACACGTGTGCACACATGCATGTTCACACATATTAGGCACGAAAGACATGTACACGCTCGAGTGCACATGCTCAGTCTCGTTTAAAGAAATGCATGTTAATAACCATGCTCAATCCCGTGCTCTGGCTTTCTCGCTCTCTCTCTCTCTCTCTCTCTGTGGAAGTGTCTTTCTTTCACTTTGCATTTGTCTAGTGATGCCTGCTCACACTGAACACGACACAGTCACACTAAGAAAAACATGACGAGTGAAAATACATGTTTTTTTGGACTTCACTCTCCACGTTTCTCTCCAGTACACATGTGATTTGCAGTATCTGCAGGGTTCAGTATCTTTGGAATCAAACCACCGACCTTCTGGTTTGTGGGCGACCCTCTGGGCTCATAATTAGTTTTCTAAGCTTCTTTTGAATCAAACAATTTGCTTGAATACCTTCGATTCCTCTGTATAAACCTACATGGTGACTTTGTGGTTCAATCTCCTAAAACCACAGCTGTCCCTGGAGAAACCCCCCTAATCTCCCGGCTCCTCCCCGACCACAGCCTCTCTCTCATGCGTGATTCACTCCATTATGTCACATGCAATACTTCTGGGCTCAGACGGCTCAGACACCCTGACCGGCCCTGAGCCCCCTTTTTGTTTTTCACACAAGCAGCAGCTCTTGTCGAAGCATCAGAGGCTGCTTTATTAAGTCCATCACTTAAATACTGATTCGATTGGACACCCTGGGATCTTTGTGATTACGAGGACACGGAGCAGGTATCCCATCGCCGTGCGTGTGCATGAATGAATTTGCGATGCCTCTTTATTCATTGGCGCGTGTGAGAATGTGATTTGTGACGCTCCTCTCGGGTTCGGGGATGAATAGAAATATCTCCCCCTGAGAAGTAATAACCTCAGGCTTAGACACAACACAGTGGCGGCATTTGTGTTTCTTTCATTTTATTTATTTATTTCATTTTTTCCCTGAGAAAAGGAGCCATTGTCTGTTCAGGCCCATAAAGTGGAAATCAATGACAGGCTATAATTCGCAGCCGCAGGAAAAAGATCCCATTGGATCAATCTCCTTTGTTGCAGTCAAGACGTAAAGAAGACCCGAGCGCTGGTTAGTTCCCAGCCTCTGATTATTTAACACATTTCTTAAAACGTGTTAACATTTATTCATAATGCATGAACATGTGTAGGAGCTGTTAAAAGATCAAATGAGCAGAAGGACACAATCTGCAGCTTTTATGCAAAATGGGAGAAGATAAATGAAAAGGATGCGTTTATTAAACTGTATTTAAGTATCAAACCTCAGTAGTTTTTTGTATGTAGTTAGCCTTGATGATTTTAAAGTATCACATAATTAGAATTAGCTTTGGAACCTTTGAATTCGACTCTTATGCTTGTCTGCATATTTTGGTGATCAGATATTTTCCTTCAGTTTCAGCTCCAGCTTTAAAAGGAAAGTTGGAATAACAAATATTGGATTTCGACAAATACCTGATAATGAGCTCACTTCAGTATTTCTTTGTAAACTCAAATGCTGCTATTGTGCTAGAAGTATATTGTGTGTCTCTATGAGCTTTGTGTGATCACAACAAAACAGCTCTGACGGCGCTTTATAGCAAGATTGGGAAATAACGACTTTTTTCAATCAAGAAATAAATTGTCACAAAGTTACAACAACGCATAATTACAAAGTAAACACACTTCTGTAACATTTACCAGAATAATATCTCTCACAGTTTTTTTTTTAAAACTCATCCTTCCAAACGTGCATCAGAAAATCCATATCCGTCCTTTTGTGTGTCACGGTTTTCCCTCTGGATCCCTGTTCATCCACCACGGCCATGTTTTTTTTTTAATGTTTCATGTGCTCCATGTTTCCCTGTAGCTGTGAACTGTAGTCGTGTCCCAGATGTGCACGAGGACACGACCACACGTCCTTGGAGCACGCCATCGAGTGCAGAGTTCAACCGCACTGCTTCTATCTCAGGGGGAAACGAGGTGGCCCCTGTTGTCTCTCCTTGTCACAGCGATGGTCATCCCCCCCCCGTCCCCCCGGGTCCTCGATGTGCCATCCTCCTGCCACGTGCGGTGACGGCTGTTTGTTGACAGCTGGTTTTCTAATGGTCGGACTCACACGGGAGCCAAAATTTTTCGTTTGTGTCCCGTGAACGTCCCGCTGCAGCTGACAGGACTCAGAGGCTGGGTGAGTCACAGCGGCTCCTCGGGGCCTCATAGGTTCTTAACCCACTTTCTGCAAATATACAAACGGGTTCATGCTCCTGCTGAGAAGTCGTAGGAGTATTATTTTCAGAGATGTTTCATGCCGTCATCTCTCATCTTTACTGTTTTGAGAATGAAACACTCCGCTTATCTTTCTCCTGTGTGAAGTATGATGAAACCTGAAGATACAGCCACAAGGAGCCTCATCCGATGGGCTGCCGTCCATCTGTTCACTCCAGACACTCGTACCTTCACAGCTAGAGGTGTTACCTGCTGCACACATTTACATTTGGCAACATATTTTGTGTGTTTAGATATTTGGACAGTATTAAGAAGACAAAGTCCTGAATATACTGCATCTACAGACGGACAAGAATATGTTGTAGAGAAGGATCCAAACAAGACGCATAGCTTTCAGGGTGTTGAAACACTTTTCTTTAAACTGCCGGATCAAGGCTAATTCTTGTGTCACCTCACGGGAGCATCTGAAAAGCCTTCCAGGTGAAGTGCATCTCAATACGCTCAAAAGTGAAGTGTGTTGTATTTACAAGCTACGTTTCCCCGCAGTGACTTCATGCAGAGAAAACTCCCTGCGTCATTTGTCTTTGTGGAACTAGTTGGACTCATTCCTCCTCCTCCTCCTCCTCCTCCTCCTCCTCCTCCTCCTGCACATCGACTCCCTCTCAGGTCTCGTGTTGACTCAGGATTTTAAACATAAATGACCGTCTAAATGAGCTGTAATAGCGGAATAATCTCTGTGACCCATTAGAGTAATACAGCAATAAAACAAAAGCCAGACACACACACACACACACACACACACACACACACAGAGTTACACGCACAGTTAATTGATTTGCTGGGGTTATTTGTTTTGTTGCACGCTTATTTAAAAGGAGGGATGTTAAGTGTGCATGTGAAGCATGCTGATGATTATGGCGTTGAGTTGCTGCATGTGTTTCACGAGATGCCTCGGTAACTGTGTAACGGTATTTTCGTGTTTGGCTAAACGACGGAGATGGAAAACAAAAAAACCTAAAGATTGAACTGGGGAGCGATAAAAGTGTCGCACAGCCGCAGCGATGGCTTCACTCACTCGAATGGTCTGGGAGGTTATGTAACCAGGGTTTAAGCTCTGTGTGAGATGGAGAGGTTTCTTCAGCTCTTTGTAGAGCAGCTCCACATTGAGTGGTTTTCATAGAGGGATGTAGCTGGAGAAGAGGGAAAAAAGACAAATCTTCAAAACAAACAGACTATAACTAATGACAGAATTTATCTTTACATCTGAACCCGACTGGGCCTGAAAAAGACATTTGAAATTTTGTGTCTGACGAATGTTTTCAGGGTCGAGGCGTGTGCACACTCTGTATGAAGTTGAAAGAAGTTATGAATTTAGGAATATGAGAATTTCCCCGTGGCTAACTTTTCATGCTAAACTGCAGAATTCAAGTACACAATCCCTTTTTAATGGAAACCAGCATTTTAAATGGGAAATAACATCAGGAAACACAGTTTTTTCTCAATGTCACCTTTTAGCCAGAGATCCCCTCATCACCAAACAACAACCTGAGCGGCCGGCAGATCCCCCTGAGGACCCCCGAGGCCAAAGCCCATGATGCTGGTCGTTTGCCTGTATGCAACATTAATGTCCTCTACCAGCCAGATTAGGGTTTAAATGATGGTTTGAACTCTCTGTGGCAGTTTTCAGATGTTTTTCACTTGCTCTACAAAAAAAAACTTCAAAGAGCCATTTGTCCAAACAGACAAATCAATATTTCAGTATTTGTGTACCGCTGCGAAGACATGCGTTTTATTTTGGATCCTCCGAAAGAAACACGTAATGTTTTTTTCTGTGACCTACATTAGACGGAGCATTCACCGTTTTGCTGAATGTTTTGTAGAGTTGAGTCGGGAAGATCCAATTAGCTGTTTTTTGTGCAAACTCCAAATTGAATAGCTTTCCCTAAGTTTTATTACTTATTTCCCTTGAGCTCCAACTTTCTCAGATTTAACCCAACACCACCCGGTAGACAATTTTGTTCCTTTTCCTAAGAACCATGCTTCGACATCAGTTTCTCAGTTTTCCATGACCTGAGATACGATGCCCTGTCAAAATAAAAGCATCCCCTGCCTGACATGTGGCTCGTCCGGCCTCAGCTCACACACTCACCAGCGTTCTAGTGATGCACAGATGTGATTTTAATGCATCATCTAAACTCTCCGTCTGTGGGGTTTGCCTTTTTATGCTAAATAATGGGTGCACCTGTAGGTCTCTGTCAGTTCAGGCTCATTAATTAAGACTCCAGTCAAACCCAGAGTCAGATGATCATGTTTCTCCGATGTTAATAACCATAGTGACTGGAAACGAGAGAACAAGCCACCGACCTGCAGCTGAGGAGGGAACCCGCATTTTAAAATAATGACTTAATTAATTACCGTAGGAAGCCTCTTGCATTGTGGTGTTCTCTCTCTCTCTCTTCCTCTCTCTCTCTCCCGCGCCACATAATTGAATGTACCATTAATGGATTTACAGCGGAGCAAGAATGCGACAACTCCTCCTCTTGAGTTGTCTGCGCTGTCTCAGACTCGTCGCGTTCACCTAAATCAAGTCGAAACATCCAATGATTCAGACACTGTTTTGGTATTAAACCAGAGAGAGAGAGGGAGAGAGAGCACAAAGACAACGCGAAGCAGAGTCAAGCTAATGATGGAGCGTGAAACAGGCCATCTATGTTTGATGAGCGTTAGCCGAGAAAGCGAAGAGGGAGATGAAACAAAGAT